>NC_069501.1:44071254-44371254 GCF_027579735.1 Bombina bombina
TATTCACACAGAGTTAAAAGATTTTTAGTTTAAACTTGCTTTCAATAACAATTGTTACATACCACTCGAAATGACTTTTTTGCAACCAAATCTTATCCTTAGAGATGCTCTATAATATCCTGTCAGAGTCACCTGCCTCATGTTTACAACAAGGTGTTTTTATAGTTTTTTATTTGGATGACGTCATCATTTATTGTTTTCTTTTTATATGTATTTTTAGCATCATTTTAACATCAACAAAACTTGTCTAGCTTTTTCTATCTTCAACTATGTGGCCTTGATAATCTGTTATACAAGAGTTTAGACATACGCACTTTAAATTGCAAGGAGCATCCATTTTAGAGCTATAAATTCAAGGTTGAATCAACCTCCATTTTAAATCATATAACATCTTATGTTAAGACTAGTTAGTTGGTTAGTATGTTAGCAGACAGATAATAAAAACCTTTTATATTGTAAAAATTTTTTGTTTAAACATATAAAAGGATTCAGTTATACATTGTACATATTGTACATCATTTAAACATATATTTGAATATAATCATACATATATTGCAAAATAAGCATATTAAAGATTATATTTTTCACAATTTATGTGAACAGGCTCTTATAACAAGGTACAGTCTTTATGTATAGAAGCTGTACATGATAGATTTAAAAGAAATCTATCATTTATAGTAAGTTATAAGTGTCTTTCTGAAAGAATGTATTTCTTACTGTTGGCATATTTATCAAGTGAATAGCAATATTAATTTGCAATCTAACATTACATAGCAGCTTTTATTGAGACAAGCATGCTATAAACAAAGTTTATTTGCAAAGTTATGCATTGTTAACTAAAAATTACATTTACAAGCACAGGTATATCACAGAGTTAATGAAAGCCTGTTACAGCCCCTCCAATACATTCTTGAAGAAAAGATAAGAAAGTGTCCAGCCCTTCGTTCCCACAGAAAAAGAAATGCGTCATTAATGTCCGGGATTCAGCAGAGTAACGGACATGAAATCAAAGTGTCCTTAATAATGCAAACAAAATAAAGTCAGACATTAATGATCCAGGAATTAAACTGAACTTTTTCATAATCTTCTTTAAGTAGGAGTATATCTGAAAGCCTGTTACAGCCCCTCCAATACATTCTTGAAGAAAAGATAAGAAAGTGTCCAGCCCTTCGTTCCCACAGAAAAAGAAATGCGTCATTAATGTCCGGGATTCAGCAGAGTAACGGACATGAAATCAAAGTGTCCTTAATAATGCAAACAAAATAAAGTCAGACATTAATGATCCAGGAATTAAACTGAACTTTTTCATAATCTTCTTTAAGTAGGAGTATATCTGTAATTAATTCATGAAGCGTTGCGCCAGATAGAACATCTTGTTTGTATTTCGTTATGGAAATTATTGCAGCAAACTTTTTTTTTCTCTGGATTGAAGAATCAGGATTTTGTTTGTAATCCATTTTGGGAAGTTTGAAGCAAACTATTAGTTGAACAGAAACGTTTTACTCCTGCGCCAGTAAGAAAAACAGTTGGATCCCAGCCAATGTAAGTATGACGGATTCATACAAATAAGAAATCTCCATAAAGCTTTGTTGAAGCATATTAGTATTTCTTTCATAAGTTACAAGATTGTAACGTTAAATAATTGTAAATCCTTAGGTAACAAAGGTTATATCCTCCTCATTGGAAGATGACTTGTCATTTAGGAATACGTCGTAAATAAATTCTCCAAAATATCCATTTGATAGAAATTGGTTAATTGGTGTATGATTCATTAGTGGATGAGTTATAGATGTCCAGTTAGCTTGGCATCTCTTGCTTGGAGAAATATCCTCATAAAAATGTGTGTCGTAGGAGTACATTTATTACTTTCCTTTTAAATGAGAAAAAGAAACAAAAAAACGTGTACATTCCTCATTCAGGATTCTGCGTTAATGCAAAGACACTGATAACAATTTGTAATTCAAGGTTTTTTAAGTCAAGTAGATAATAAATTGTAATCCACAGGTTTTCTTCGTGAAAATAAAGGATTATTAATGTTTCTAACCAATTAGTTTATACTGGTTATATTTATAATAAAAATACATTTATAATAAAAGTAATAAACCTTTACTTCTACAAATGTTATTGGCATATAAATGATAGCTTAACAAGATATATACATATAGCATATATGAATTATAGCATAACATGATAATAAGCTTGCCGTTTCTTTTCTGCTATTTCATTCAAAAGAAAATAGGTTGACAAATAATTGCTTATTATTTTTATTTTTTTTACTTAGATTTTCTCCTAGGAAGAAGGCCAAAATTTTTCATTAAAATGATACACAATACTATGGCTATTAATACATAGTACATATTCCCAGTATGTCTCCAAAAATACCATTCCCCACTGTAGCTAAACCTTCTCCAATTTTTTGAAATAACATTACCCAATGCTGGCATTATTGGAATCAATGATTTACCTAAAGTTCTAATCCAGGTAGGAAAGTCCCCTTTATGCAAGTCTATTCTTAAGAGGTCTGCATGTGCCCTTTTAATCAAATTCTCAATTGCTTTATGGGAGGAGCCCAATCTCACTTGCATGTTATGTAAATGAGCCCAGAGTGCTGTCATGTATGGAATTTGCAATGTAACATGGGGTACCTGCATTGTTAAATGTGATCTAGCATGTATATTCTTAATCACTGGTGGTGTTAAAATTGTATTATAACACTCTACAGATTCATTAACAGTTACCATTGTAGCTTGCAGCATTGGGATTTTACAATCATTTTGACTAGTAATCACAACATATGACCCATTATGAATTGGTTCTATGCGAGTGTATGGTGATTGTACAGGCGTAATTTTAACAGTACAATCAGAGTCTTGTTTATCAACACCACATGTTTTTCGTTTGTAGACATTTTTACATACTAAATATCCTAGATCAACACAATTTTCTGTTTCAACATATTCCCAGCTATTATAATCTCATAATATATATATATTTCCCATACACAATCTTCTGGGTTATTTATTATTCTACGCTTTAATTCTCTTATAAATCATTGATTTTGAAATATGCAGCATAATTTCTGTTTGTTTTACCGTTAGACTTAATTGTGTAGACATTTCTGTAACATTTAATAGTGTAATATCAATGTGTCCTTCTTGTAAAGTTAACCTTATAGCTGTCAAATAATTTAGTATTGTTACTGCTTTCATTTCTTCATCTAACATTGTAAAATCAGACATCTCTGCAGTTAGCATTTTTATCATGTGATCTCTTAAGATCATCAATCCTCTCTTTACGTCTTCATCATTAATATCTGAAATTTCACTGACAATTAATACTGCATCACTTAATAAATGCCCTGTCAATATCTGAACTTCAGCATTAGACATTAACTGCCTTTTATTTGTTTTTTCTTCTGTATTACAATCATCTGGAATTATATTCTCTATTGTAATATATGTTATATTATCAAATATATTATTTGTTCCCCAAACAGCTTCATCATAAGTCATATCTGCCACATTTTGCTTATAACATTTAGCATATTTACATGGTATGTCATCAACTGTTATATTTACATCCATTTGTAGTTTCATACTTGCAATTACTACATTTACTGGATATTTTATCTAGGAGACATTTCTGAAACAGGGAATATATTACATTATTTTTGTTAATAATGTGATGTTTTGTCACGCACCAAAACCCAGGTATGCCTACATAATGTAGGAATCCCTTATCAATGTATTTAGGTTAAAAACAAAAATATGTCCTTGATTCCTTAAGGTAGAAACAACAGGATGTACATTGATAGTTTGTTTCCAAGACACAAATGCCCTTTTTAATTAGATCTTCAACTGTTATATTACAAAGATTGTTCTTTTCTTTGCATGAGTGACTGTAATACATTGTATTTAAGAAAGCTGCATATCTTGGCTTTGTACATGTATCCCATTCTTTTAGATTCAAAAACATTTAATCTTTTCCTTTCTAATTCCATTCTGTAGGTAATGCTTGCTCTCGCAGTCTTCCTGTCTGTTGATCCACTACTTCAAGCTGAAGTTTCTCAAATAGTTGCAGGTATCCTTCATCTGTATGTAACTTTGGTGTCCACCATTCAGAATAAAGTGTGTTAGTACAAAACACTGCTCCATTATATGATTTTACTCCTCCAGGAAACCTGTATTCCTCCTCCTCTGCATTTTCCCAGAATGCAATGCGAGGATCTGTGTGATTTTCAGGAAAGAAGCCTTTTTGAGTTAATTGTCCTGTGTTTAGATACAAAATAGGATATTCTTTATACTTGACTTTGTCAATTGTAATCCCAGGACGTGGACATTGATCTGCTTTTATTTCATTTGCAGGCCATCTCCTTGTCCCTTGAAAGTCCACATAATAGCAATGTGCAAATGTTGAAAAACACATTTTTTCTCTGTATGCCTTTTGTTTCCAGTATTCTTGCAAAGGCAAATCATGTTCCAAAGTCTTTGCTTGTATCATTTCCATTTGCCCATTTATGTGATCTTTTACCAATTTTCTTCCCATTTGAGTTGTGATCTTTTCTTTCTTTGATATTACTGTTGAATCTATCAATACGACTTGAGATATTCCTAATACTTTTTGCTTTTGTATTATAGGTTTTGGAAATGGTTTCCAATAAATTCCTTGCAGTAGCCCATTCATCTTTATTTCTACAGATTGCAGATTGTAATGTTCAGCTCTTTTTAGTCTTGATATCATTGGTACAGCATGCTCTTGAGCTTTTATTTGATTCCATGCCAGAACAGCTCCAGGTCTCTTTGCAAGATTATTCCACTGTAGACGAAAAACTATCATGCATGTTGATATCAAGATAAGGAGAAGTATAAAAAGTATCAGTACTGTATATCTCAATATTTTAAGGTTTTTATAATTGAACAAGTTCTTTAACATTTTCAGTCCTTGTTGTTGTATCAGTGTTCGTGCTGATAGCATAGTATTTATGATAGGTAAAACAGGATTAGATCTTGTAACTGATGTTGGTGTATCAAATGAATCTACTTCAGTTATTTGACCACCTTCTTCAACATCATAATAATAAAAGGTGTTATAGTCTCTGGATTTGAAGAAAATGGCATCATTTAAGATTGATTATTAATCCGGTTTGCTTCATTCAGAGTAACCCACTGAGAGTAAGTCAGAGGGTTTGTCATCTTCTAACTCAAATTTAGAAGCTGGTTTTAAGTTTTCAATGCTGACAATTCTGTCTTTTCCTTGTTTTTCTTCTATAATCAAAGTCCTTAGGTTAATGACATGTTTTACCTTTGTAGGTTTCCATCTTGGCCATAAAGGTTTCGCTGCTTGAACTCTTTCCTGGACAAACTGACCAACCTGTGGTGTCCAAGCTCATAAAAGGTTAGGTGTAAAAGCAGGTTGTGCAAAACAATCACGTATTTCTTGTAAAATAGATAATTGCTCTAATCTCCCTGGTGCAGAAAGGTACTCAGTATTAAACATTGTATTCATAGGTATACCATATAACAATTTATAAGGTGTTTTCCCAGAAATAACAGAAGGTATATTGTTTAAACCTACTTGTACATAAGTTAACAGGGGATACCACTGTTCTTGGGCGGTTAGTTAGTAACTTGGTTAACAATCGTTTTACTTCAGTATTTTTCCTTTCAACAACCCCACTACTTTGGGGATAAGGTGCACTGATTTCCCATTTTATATCAAAAGACTTAGCCCACTCTTGTGCTTGAGTAGATGTTAAAGCTGATCCAGCATCTGAGTGTAGGGCTTTAGGTTTACCAATACTTACTAAGGAATTGAGACTATCAAGCGTGGTACTAGCCGTGGCACTTTTAACAGGGTAAAACCATATGAACCTTGTACAAGCATCAACATATACTAACACATATTTATACCCATGTGAAGTAGGTAAAGGCCCTATGTGATCTAAATAAATCAGATCAAATGGCTTATTATGAATTTCTTTAACAATGTATGGTTGTTTATAGTGATTTGGATTATTAACAAGGAGACATGCTTTACAACTCCCTATAACTCTTATGACCATTTCCTTCATATTAGGCCACCAATATTTTGACTTTAGGGTAAATAAGACTTTATCTAGCCCTAAATGAGGATGTCCAATACTAGAATGGGCCATCTCTGTTATGTTCCATCTGTCTATGACAGGGGGAATAATCAATTGTTAGTCTCCAATCTTAACCATACAATGTTTGTCTTTAAATTCATAAAGATATGTTTTAGGATAACCAGGTGGATTAGGTCTGGTTTTATCCAAGCAAGCATTTAACTCTGTGTTAAGATTACTGGTTGCTGTCATTCGAGTTTTAACTGCAATTACTGCATATTTTTGACTTACACTTTGTGCAAGCGTATCTGCAAATGTATTGCCTTCTGTATGCAAAGAAGAACCTAGCTTTCTATGAGCTGGTTCATGTACTACTTCAATATCAGGCTTTAGATCTAAATAAGCAGCAATTGCTTTCCATTTGACAATATGCTTTAATGGTTTTTCTTTGCAGTTAAAAAACCATTAGATTTCCAGATTCGTAAATCCTGGAATACAGATCTTGCCAGGTATGCAGAATCAGTTACAATCAACACTGGTCCTTTATCTAACAATGCTTCCTTCATAGCAAATGCTAATGCAGAAATTTCTGCAAATTAAGCTGAATGATCCCTTAAAGGGATTTGCCATGAACGCATCAAAGTCAGAGTGGGAGAATATTTTGCAATTCCTGCTCCAGCAGATTTATTTACTTTTTCTTTACTAGAAATTACTGCAGAACCATCAGTATAAAAAAATAGCAGAATAACGATTATTTGGATACGTTTATAAATTCCAACTTGAGGGTTGCTTTGGAGCTGGTAAATCATCTAGAGGTGTCAGATTCTTATCATGAATAAAATGTATCTGTGGGTCTTCCAAAATAGAAAACCATTTTATCCATCTACTCTTTAGTGCTTTCTTGTCTGGTATAGTCTGCTTTTGTAAGTTATCAAGTGAGGCTACTGATGTATGTACATATATATCTTTCCCCTGTGCAATCTGTCTTGACTTTAACAGTGTTATATTAACAGCTACCAAAAGCTTCTCTATCATAGTAAACTTTATCTCTGTTTTTGAAAATACATAAGATAGAAGTGCTATTGGAATTGTCTCATTTACGTTATATAACCTTATATAGCTTGCATTCGGCGATACATTTATGTAAACTAATAGATCCTTAGTACTATCTCTTTGAGCTAAATACTCTGTTCTATTTACTGCCTCTAATAATGCATTTAGTGCATCATCTTCCTGAGTCGTCCACTTAAAAAGTATCCTTGGACTTTTTGTTTTAGATGTGCAATTGCAGAGGTGCAATTAACACAATGAAATCAGGTATGAAAACATTGCATAAGTAAGTAAACCAATTATACTATTTAATTGTTTTAGAGAATGTGGATGCGTTAAAGCTGCTATTATGTCTTTATAATTATAAGATAATCCTCTCCCCCTTTCAGAAATTTCAAATCCCAAGAAAGTAACAGTATGTCCTGCAATTTGAGATTTCTTAAGAGATACTACATAACCTGCAGCATGTAATATAGTCAAAACCTGATCTAACACTGCTATGTGTTACTCCTCACTATCATGTGAAAAATATGTCATCCACATACACCTTCACTTCTGGAAATTTAGACAATAAATTTACTAGATCTGAAGTAAATAACGCACTTGAATCCAAAAATCCCTGAGGTAATCGGGTAAATACCAAAAGTTTGCCTCTCCAAGTAAAACCTGTTATCCAGTAACTATCTGGAGTAATAGGATGACTCCAAAATCCATTTGCCAAGTCTGACTTTGTCTTAAAGGTTTTCCTTTGCAAATTGTGTAAAATAAAAGGTGCATGTGTATTTTGTGTTGTCACCCTTGGTGTAACTCTGTTAGCTTTTCTATAGTCTAATACCATTAACCAAGAACCATCCGGTTTGGGAACAGGGTAGACTGCTGAGTTCATTTGACTGTACTGTTCTTTTAGTACTCCTTGTTTAAGTAAATCATCAATGACTTTCTGTATATAGGGAATGGCTACACTATTGATTTTATACTGTGCCTGTTTCTTAGGAACTACTATGCCTGTAGCAATATGATGACTGATACCTTTACGATGCCCAACCTGATTTTCCCACTTCTGAAATATTTTAACATTTTTCCTTAAGCAAAAAATCTAAGTTTCTAACATCAGATGCTGCAGTATTATCCAATTGCATTTTCATAAATGCTGCTACATCAACTCTAGTAGTGAAAGGAAGTTCATCTTCCAGCTGCAATGAAATAAAATGTGCTACATCCTTATAAGCTATAAGAAAATCAGAATCAAGCTTAGGATGCTGAACTAATTCTAAGTGCACTCTTTTACCATTTATTTTTACCTGTGTATTACATGAGGTATTAGTACCTTCACCTTTTAAAGTCTGTATAGTTATATTTGCTAATACATCTTCTTTTAACATATCTGATTGTACTAAAGATATTTATGCTTGTGTATCTAAATACCCCTCATAAGTCTCTCCCCCATATTCTACTGTTAATTTACTTCATTCACCTTCAGACTCTTCTGGGATGTCTGGTAGTGATTTCTCTATTTGCCCTACTTTTTTAGTATTAGCTGGGGCAACTGAAATTTCACCCCTTTCAGTAGAATGAATCTCACGCTCCTGATATCTATCCTGACCCCTGTACCTTTTCCTCTATATCTTACACTACCATCTCCAAATCCATACCGATCTGGAGCCTTTTTTTTTTTTTTAAATGGTCTCAATGTCCTGCGAGGAAATTCCTCATAAGGCAAATCTGAAGATTTGCTCTAAATAGTAATAAACTGATTTTCATTGGTGTAAGATGGAGGTGCTTGGGAGTAAGGTAGTGGAGGGTTAAATTTAGTTTGTTTCTGTGGATATTGTTCTCTTGCATTCTTTTTTTTTTTTTTTTACAAACTGAGCTCTGTTTTTCCTTTGCTGGAAAATCTTTTCTCCTTTCCTTTTCTCTGCTATTCGAAGTTACTAGTGCATCTCCAGTCAGGTCCTTACCTACAAGTGTATAAGTAAGTCTTAATATATATCAGGCATTTATTTAGGTCTCTCTGCTATAGGTACAGAGAGTATTTGTCTTTCTATATCCAAAATTAAGCCTTGTCCTTTAACATTTGGCTTTAAACAACCATGTCATGATTATTTTAATTGTAAATCTCAGCTCTAATAAATATGCTGCTACAATGCCACTATTTATATTCATCATTCCTAAAATATCAGCAAGTGAAGCCAAAGTATCTTTACCTTGTGTCATTACATGATATACATAAATCACTAAATTCCACTTCCTTGCCTCAAATATAAAAACACACAAACCATAGAATAAAATAGCATTAACTAATGTTCTATTTTGTGAAAGATAATGAGTTGGATAAACTCCAGCTAATGCATGAACTCTGTCATTTAACCACAAAGCTATGTCCTTCGGATTGCGTGGCATCACTCCAATCGTTGTTTTTATATTTCATTTAAGAATTCCTGCAGCTTCATAAAAAAAAACAAAAAAAAACTTGCTCCAGACATTTTCACTATTTAAAACCTGAGCTTACATATAACCTAAACATTGTATCACATTAAAAAGGTTTTCCCTCTCAGCTTGCTCATATTCTGCAGCTGGTATTATTTATTTTCCCTTTACTGGACTATACAAACTAGATCTAGGAGTACCCCACATCTCAATTCAGGCTAAAGCCTTTAGGGCAATGTCTTTGTATTCCTGTAGCAATAACAGGAGGTCTGCCTAAAATCTCTACTATACCATAATAAGAAACATTTGTATTTCTATTTGTTGCTCGATCAAAATCTGCATCTATAGTGTGATATATAGGTTGTTGCAAAACTACTCCAGCAGCATTAGCAAAGTTTAAATGAATTAAACCATAACTGTATCTCCAAAGCAATAACCTCATAATTTCCAATGACTCTACCATTCTGCATTTTAAACACATAATTGAGTTTCAAAAGATTCTGCAAATCCTGATTAGCCATGATACTTTAGCACCTTCCCTCACGTGTGAGGGGACCCAGGTAAAATTATAATAATTATTATAAAACATATATTACCTCTCAAAACACCCAGGGACGCCAATTGTAGTGGTTCACACCTAATTCACTTGTAAGGTCTTAAAGCACAGTTATATTGAAATATAAATTCCAAGCACTGAACTTTAAATGTTATATCAGTGAAACAGGTCTCATTTCTTACAAATAAAGTTTTGAGTACAATAAAGAAATGGTACTTGAGAAGATAACATTGTTTAAAAATAAATTTTTATTATACAGAAAAATCAGCTTACAGAAGTAATATAAAATTAAATTAATTTAAATCCAATATACACACAGAGTTAAAAGATTTTTAGTTTAAACTTGCTTTCAATAACAATTGTTACATACCACTCGAAATGACTTCTTTGCAACCAAATCTTATCCTTAGAGATGCTCTATAATATCCTGTCAGAGTCACCTGCCTCATGTTTACAACAAGGTGTTTTTATAGTTTTTTATTTGGATGACGTCATCATTTATTGTTTTCTTTTTATATGTATTTTTAGCATCATTTTAACATCAACAAAACTTGTCTAGCTTTTTCTATCTTCAACTATGTGGCCTTGATAATCTGTTATACAAGAGTTTAGACATACGCACTTTAAATTGCAAGGAGCATCCATTTTAGAGCTATAAATTCAAGGTTGAATCAACCTCCATTTTAAATCATATAACATCTTATGTTAAGACTAGTTAGTTGGTTAGTATGTTAGCAGACAGATAATAAAAACCTTTTATATTGTAAAAAACTTTTGTTTAAACATATAAAAGGATACAGTTATACATTGTACATATTGTACATCATTTAAACATATATTTGAATATAATCATACATATGTTGCAAAATAAGCATATTAAAGATTATATTTTTCACAATTTATGTGAACAGGCTCTTATAACAAGGTACAGTCTTTATGTATAGAAGCTGCACATGATAGATTTAAAAGAAATCTATCATTTATAGTAAGTTATAAGTGTCTTTCTGAAAGAATGTATTTCTTACTGTTGTCATATTTATCAAGTGAAAAGCAATATTAATTTGCAATCTAACATTACATAGCAGCTTTTATTGAGACAAGCATGCTATAAACAAAGTTTATTTGCAAAGTTATGCATTGTTAACTAAAAATTAAATTTACAAGCACAGGTATATCACAGAGTTAATGAAAGCCTGTTATACTTGTCACTGCCCTGTAAGCGCTGGATCACCTCCGCCAGCTCCCCCTAATGCATGCAAAGTCTCCGGACGTCCTCTATTTGGAGCACCCAGGGCTGCAGGCAGTTTACCCTAAATCCCAGCAAACACACAGCACGCCACACACTACAATACCCCGTGTGCACACAGCTAGGGCTATTAGATTATTGAACGAGTCAGAACGACTTATTTGCAGAGTTGCTACCTGCTGCTCAAATTATCTTTATAAAGCATGAGCGGCATGACTCAAGAAATACCCTATTTACTATTATATTATTTACATTTTCCCCAAGTGTACACATGTACTTTGCAGCACGTATCACATATTTAGATTGCTTATTTCTATTAAGATTATACGTTGAATAAATTAACCTCTGACTTGATGGCTATAAGTTTATACTTATAGCTATCAAGACAGAGGTTAATTTATTCAACGTATAATCTTAATAGAAATAAGCAATCTAAATATGTGATACGTGCTGCAAAGTACATGTGTACACTTGGGGAAAATGTAAATAATATAATAGTAAATAGGGTATTTCTTGAGTCATGCGAACAACCCCAGGCTGGATTGCTAAAGTGCACGGCCACTTTATAAGTTTTTTTACCTGAGTCTGACTCTGACAAGTGCTGCCTAAATTAAATCCAAATCCGTTACACTGTCTCTATCAGTCTGTATCCACAGAGCACTCTCGCCGGCGCCGCTCATAACCCCAGCCCTCCACAGACAGTACTGCACATTTGAGAGTGCACCTGCCCCGCCCATCAGAAAAGTTACCGGGCAAAAAAAAACGTTTTTTTAATGTAAAATAACTAATTGTCTTGTCAAAATTGTAAATTTTTTTTTTTAATAACCCCACATATTTAGTGCAGTAGGGGCCAAGTGCCACCCCACAAAACATGCCGCCCTAGGCACTGGCCTTGTCGGCCTATGCGTTAACACGCCCCTGGATCACACACAATTTTGGGGATTTTTGTTTTTTAGACCTTTATATCGTAATGTAGTATTCTCTGCTTTGCAATCAGAACCTGCACAGAAAGATAAACATCTCTCCAGCTAAACTTTGCCTCATAATATTATCTGAGGGACCTCGCCATATTAATGAGATTTCTTAGGTCATCTCACCTGAATGGAGAGCATTTGATCATTGGGCCCCATAGTATCGCCTGTTGTCTATCCACTAGTATATACTGTGTTCCCCTTTCTGTTATTGCTTTGTGTCTTGCCCCTTGGGCAGGGCAATACCTACAGCGGTATTGAGATCGGGCCCACATGTCTAGTACCCTTCAGTCACTTGTGGCATTCCTACGGGGGGCAGTGGTGCCTGTGCTCCAACTCTATCATGTCTGGTACCTCTATGTGCCCACAGCGCAAAAGAAAGCTCAAAGTATATAGAGAATAAATGAATTTTCCTTTATGTTGGCAGGGTTTTCAAGATGGCTGCCACAGTGGTGGTGTACAGAAAAACCTGTCACCATATTTATACAAGAAGATCCATACTGTGTTTACAAATTAACGTAAACTTGCTGTTGCTCTTTAGAAGGATATTACAACAGCCAACCTTATTATATTTAAAACATTCTGTTTATTATTTTAAAGAAGTAAAAGTATAGACTTTACAAGCAGCTGATCCACTGGCCCCTCAGCAGGGATGGACTGGGACCAACATATGTCTGGGCATTTTAAGTGTAATCTGCACTATCAGAGATAACACACAGACATCTACAGCACCCATAAATATCAACGGACAGGAAATGCTACTTTGTGGCTGTTTTCTGTTCCTCTTAGGACTAGATTACAAATGGCGCACAAGCAGTTGCGCACCAGCGGAAAGGGGTTTATTGCGGCTTTTTGCATGCATCGGAAGTAGCGCACATATTACAGGTTGAAAGTAAACACTTTTGCTCAAGCGCAATTGGATTCAACACGCATCAGGATAGCACAACTTCAGAGCTCTTGCTGTTACACTCAACTAAAAAGTTGCACAAAAACATTAAAAATACATTTAAAAGTAGTTACACTCATAACACTAATACAAAATATTAAAAAATAAAATTGCAATAAAAAGTTATAAGCTCATAGATATGAGGTCTCATGAGTTAGAAAAAAAAAGGTATGCAAAGGGATTTAATTTGTAGATACATACATATACATGTCTAAATATGTGTATGTATATGTTTGTACACATGCATATGTATATTTGTATATATGTATTTACATACATAAACACACAAAAATATATATATATATATGAAAAACTTTTATTCTATATTCAATATATTAATAAAGTGTTTAACTGTGTACTGTAAATATTTCACATTCCAATGTTCTTCACACTGTGGGGGGTATGGTCTAAGTATTTCTAAATAGATCTCCCTATATATAAATATATATAGATATACACACCTATATATAATTTTATTTGTTGTATATATGTGTATATATACAGTATATATATATATATATATATATATATATATATATATATATATATATATATATATAATTTTCAAAATGAGGGCATGCTCAGGAATTACATTTTAACAAAAAAATATTGAATTATCAAAAGTAATCTTCATGTAAACAAGTTGATGTTTCGGCTCTCTATGGAGCCTTTATCAAGACATTACATCCAAGATGAATCTGTTAAAAACACAAATATATACACACATTAACCCCTTTACCCTGTTATGCCGTTATAACAGTGCTGGGCTATGGAACGTACCATATACAACGTCAAGCTTCTCCCTTTGAAGTTGGAAAGGATTGGTCCGGGGGGTGTCTAGCAACGTAGGCAGTCCCCCATGATCCGATCCCAGCTTTGAAATCATGCAATCGATCGCATTTTTACTAATAGTGTTTACGTTGGAACTTTGTTCCGATGTGAACACTATTGCACCACCACAACGGAGTTTAACCTAACCTACACACCAAAAATGTAACCAATGTGCCTCTTCACCTCTGTAGTTTGCATATACCTGTCATAGTTTTCTGGATATTTCCTACAAAGTAAACAGAAAAACACAGAGAAAATCAGATTCTTATCACCAACCTAGGGCGTTTTTCTACTCCTTAGTTTACAGCCACCTATCTAGCAATGTGTGGGGTGAGAACTCTATTATTATCATACAGTATCTCACAAAAGTGAGTACACTCCTCACTTTTTGTAAATATTTTATTATATCTTTTCATGTTACAACACTGAAGAAACTACACTTTGTTACAATGTAAAGTAGTGAGTGTACAGCCTGTATAACGGTGTAAATTTGCTGTCCCCTCAAAATAACTCAACACACAACCATTAATGCAACAGAGAAGAAGGAGACAGCGCACATCCGATTCAAGGTAGAGGTATTTTATTGCAAATGGCACATACTAGTAATAAACTTACTAGAAAATAGAATAAAAACAACAAAAAGCAGCTATAGTATAAATCACTTCACCACAGGAAAGGAATAGCATCAGAATAAACAGGAAGGCGGCCACGTAAAAACAATTTCAAAAGTTCCCGGCAATGAAGACGATAGTATAGCCGTCAGGATACGTCATCAAATGACCTCCCACCTTGTTCTACGGATGCTCAGTACAGCCAAAAAGCCTCAACGCGTTTCCCCGGTGGCACCCCGGCTTTTTCAAGAAAAAGTAGGCAAAGAGCACCACAGCAGAGCTGTATATATAGCTCCTCCCTTCCCTCCAACCCCAGTCATTCTCTTTGCCTGTGTTAGTGATAGGAAGAGGTAAAGTGAGGTGTTAGTTTAGATTCTTCTATCAAGAAGTTTTT
Organism: Bombina bombina; assembly: GCF_027579735.1. Classification (NCBI taxonomy): domain Eukaryota; kingdom Metazoa; phylum Chordata; class Amphibia; order Anura; family Bombinatoridae; genus Bombina; species Bombina bombina. The sequence continues at coordinate 44,086,369 of NC_069501.1, forward strand.
TGTTTTAAAATGGTGCCAGTGAGTACTATTTTTCTCAGGGAGAAATCGTCAGTCAATAACTTCCCAAGAGGAGTGGAGACATTTTATTTTCTGCCCTGATTGTTGATGATCTTAGCAAACATTCTTTAAGATCCTGCTGTTTCCCACAGATCGGTTGAAGGTAGTGTAAAGAACATCTTCAGTGTGGGGAACCGTGTCATGCTGCGCTCAGCATTGAGGTATGTTCATTAATTTGCTTCTGGGGAGACTAGATACATCAGAACAGGCTGACATTATCCCCTGTACTGGGGAGGGATAACGGTATGCACTATGTAAAATGAAATGGTGTGCCTGGAATTCCCTTTTTTTTATTAATTATCAAGTGTGTTTGTGCAGTGACTTTATTGTGTTCACTCATGCTGAGTATGCTGTGTGTGGGCTGATGCTGGGAGATGCGGATTGTTCCCCAAGGGCTGTCGTTATCTGTAGTAACTTATAACTGTCTAAGGGAATGTGTGTTTAAGTGGGGCACATTGGCGTTTTTCGTTATTTGGGTTATGTGAAAACCGACATGTTTTTCTTCCCATGCGGGTCTCAATTTGACTCGATTTATGCCCATGGTGGGCGGGGCCTAGTTTCGAGCGCTCAGCCGTGCAGTAGTCATCTGGATCTCCGATCAACAGCAGGTTCCTGGGCTCCGGTGTGGCCTAAGTCAGTTTGTGCATATAAGGGTACAAAGAGACTTGGGAGCGCCGCTCACGGAAGATCAGTGTTTGTCTGGGGGCAGGTAGGCGCCGCAGCAGGGCTGTAGCGAGGTGCAAGTGTCTAGAGTTTTATTAAGATTGATACATAGCTAAACTGAACAAATGGAGCAGTATTTGTTAAGTCTTGTATGGCACTTTTTATCGCTGCAAGATTATTATTACTGCAAGCAGAAAAATTGTTGCGCTTTTATTTTTTAAAGGCACATTAAGGCTTTTTCATTTCAAATATTTTACTATAAAATTTGACTTTCAAGGTTAAATATATCAAGTAAAGAACGACTAATATTGCTATTGCTAGTCTGTTTAACATGGCTGAACTTCAGGAAAGTATCTGTTCTATGTGTTTAGGTGCCAATGTGGAAACCCCTCTTACTTTTTGTCCCTCATGTACTGAAAGGGCCTTACAATGTAAAGAACAGATTTTCTTTAATGCATGTATGTCTAAGGATGCTTCTCAGACTGATGAGAATCAGGGTATGCCGTTACTTTCTCCCCAAGCATCACAACCTTTAACGCCCACCCAAGCGACGCCATGTTCCTCAACCGCGTCCCTTTCATTTACTCTGCAGGATATGGCTGCAGTTATGTCATCCACCCTTACAGAGGTTTTATCCAAGTTGCCAGTGTTGCAGGGCAAACGCAGCAGGACAGAAGCCACCTTGGTTCCTGCGACTTCTGATGCTTTGATGGCTATTTCCGATGTTCCCTCACAGGGATCTGATTTGGGGGGTAGGGAACTTCTATCTGAGGGGGAACTTTCCGACTCGGGAAGTGTGTTACCCCAGACAGACTCGGACGTCATGTCCTTCAGATTTAAGCTTGAACACCTCCGCCTGTTACTTTGGGAGGTTTTAGCGACTCTGGATGACTGTGACTCTATTGTGGTACCACCAGAGAAATTGTGTAAGATGGACAAATACTTAGAGGTTCCTGCTTACTCTGATATTTTTCCGGTTCCTAAGAGGATCTCGGAAATTATTACGCTGGAATGGGAAAGACCGGGTATCCCGTTCTCACCTTCCCCTAATTTTAAGAAAATGTATCCCATAGCTGACACTGTTCGGGATTCTTGGCAAACGGTCCCTAAGGTGGAGGGAGCTATATCTACCCTGGCTAAGCGTACAACTATTCCTATTGAGGACAGTTGTGCTTTGAAAGATCCTATGGATAAAAAGTTGGAGGGTCTTCTGAAAAAGTTATTTATTCATCAGGGTTTTCTCTTGCAACCGACGGCCTGTATTGTATCAGTTACAACTGTGGCGGCCTTTTGGTTTGACGCCTTAGAAGAGTCTATTAAGACTGAGACTCCTTTAGAGGAAATCTTAGAATTAAAGGGACATGAAACACAAATTTTTTATTTCATGATTTAGAAAGAGCATACAATTATAAACAACTTTCTAATTTACTTCTATTATCTATATTGCTTCATTCTCTTGATATTCTTTGCTGAAAAACATATCTAGATATGCTTAGTAGCTGCTGATTGGTAGCTGCACATAGATGCCTCCTGTGATTGGTTCACCTTGTGCATTACTATTTCTTCATTAAAGTATATCTAAAGAATGAAGCAAATTAGGTAATAGAAGTAAATTGGAATATTGTTTAAAGTTGTATTCTCTACCTTAATCATGAATGAAAATGTTTGGGTATAGTGTCCCTTTAAGGCTCTTAAGCTGGCTAATTCTTTTATTACGGATGCCACCTTTCAGATTGCCAAGCTGGCGGCTAAGAATGCGGGATTTGTCATTTTTAGCGCGTAGAGCGTTATGGTTAAAATCTTGGTCGGCTGATGTGTCCTCTAAATCAAAGCTTTTAGCTATTCCTTTCAAAGGAAAGACCCTATTCGGGCCTGACTTGAAAGAAATCATTTCTGACATTACGGGAGGTAAGGGTCATCTCCTACCTCAGGATAAAGCAGCTAAACTGAGGGGTAAACAGAATAATTTTCGTTCCTTTCGGAATTTCAAAAGAGTCCACTCTTCTTCTTCCGCTAAGCAGGAAGGGAATTTTCCACAAGCCAAGTCCCTCTGGAGACCCAACCAGGCTTGGAACAAGGGTAAACAACCCAAGAAGCCCGCTGCTGCTCCCAAATCAGCATGAAGGGGCGGCCCCCGATCCGGGACCGGATCGAGTAGGGGGCAGACTTACTTTCTTTACACAGGCTTGGATAAGAGATGTTCAGGACCCCTGGAAACTGGAAATCGTGTCCCAAGGGTATCAACTGGAATTCAAAAATTCTCTCCCAAGGGGGAGGTTTCTTCTTTCACGATTGTCTGTAGACCAGATGAAAAGAGAGGCGTTCTTACGTTGTGTAAAAGACCTCTCTACTATGGGTGTAATTCGTCCCATTCCAATACAGGAACAGGGGCAGGGGTTTTACTCAAATCTTTTCGTGGTCCCCAAAAAAGAGGGAACTTTTCGACCCATCTTAAATCTCAAAAGTCTAAACAAGTTTCGCAGAGTCCCATCCTTCAAGATGGAGACTATTCGGACAATTCTGACATTGATCCAGGAGGGTCAATATACGACTACCGTGGACTTGAAGGATGCATATCTTCATATTCCTATCCACAGAGATCATCACCAGTTCCTAAGGTTTGCCTTCCTGGACAAACATTTTCAGTTCGTGGCTCTTCCCTTCAGGTTGGCCAAAGCACCCAGGGATCTTCACAAAGGTTCTAGGGTCTCTTCTGGCGGTTCTCAGGCCACGGGGCATTGAAGTGGCGCCTTATCGGGACGATAATCTGATCCGGGCGTCGTCTTATCAACTGACAAAATCTCATACAGACATGGTTCTGTCCTTTCTGAGGACTCACGGGTGGAAGGTGAATCTAGAAGAGTTCAATAATTCCACAGACAAGGGTTCCTTTCTTGGGAACTCTAATAGATTCTATATCCATGAAAATTTTCTTGACGGAAGTCAGAAAGTTAAAGATTCTGAATACATGCCGAGCCCTTCAGTCCAATCCTCGACCATCAGTGGCTCAGTGCATGGAGGTGATTGGATTGATAGTGGCGGCAATGGACATCATTCCGTTTGCTCGCTTTCATCTCAGACCACTACAACTGTGCATGCTCAGGCAGTGGAATGGAGATTATGCAAATTTGTCTCCTCAGATAGATATGGATCAGGAGACAAGAGACTCTCTTCTTTGGTGGTTGTCGCCAGATTATCTGTCCCAAGGGACGTGCTTCCGCAGACCCTCTTGGGCGATAGTGACAACGGATGCCATTCTACTAGGCTGGGGTGCAGTCTGGAATTCCCTGAAGGCTCAGGGGGTGTGGACTCGGTCGGAGTCTCTACTTCCAATCAATATTCTGGAATTGAGAGCAATATTCAATGCGCTTCAGGCTTGGCCTCAGTTGGCTTTGGCCAAATTCATCCGATTTCAGTCGGACAACATCAAAACTGTGGCTTACATCAGTCATCAGGGAGGAACAAGGAGTTCCTTAGCGATGACAGAAGTATCCAAGATAATTCGGTGGGCGGAAGCTCACTCTTGTTATCTGTCGGCAATCTACATACCAGGAGTGGACAACTGGGAAGCTGACTTTTTGAGCAGACAGACGTTTCATCCGGGGGAATGGGAACTCCATCCAGAGGTCTTTGCCACTCTGATCCTCAAATGGGGCTGACAGGAGTTGGATCTTATGGCATCCCGTCAGAATGCCAAACTCCCGAGATACGGATCCAGGTCCAGGGATCCTCAGGCCGAACTGATAGATGCCTTGGGCAGTGCCTTGGTCATTCAATCTAGATTATGTGTTTCGACCGTTTGCTCTCCTTCCCTGGGTGATTGCTCGGATCAAACAGGAGAGGGTTTCAGTGATTCTCATCGCTCCTGCGTGCCCCCTAGATATGGCGTAAATATCTTTATTGGTGCGAATCCAAGGGCTACTCATGGAGTAGAGTTGGGATTCCCAGGATTTTATCTTTTCTCCAAGAAGGATTGGAGAAAGGGTTGTCAGCAAGTTCCTTAAAGGGACAAATTTCTGCTTTGTTGATTTTGCTACACAAGCGTCTGGCAGATATTCCAGATGTTCAGTCTTTTTGTCAGGCTCTGACTAGAATCAAGCCTGTGTTTAGACCAATTGCTCCACCCTGGAGTTTGAATTTAGTTCTTAATGTTCTTCAAGGGGTTCCGTTTGAACCCATGCATTCCATAGATATTAAGTTTTTATCTTGGAAGGTTTTATTTTTGGTTGCTATTTCTTCAGCTCGCAGAGTTTCTGAGCTTTCAGCTTTACAATGTGATTCTCCTTATCTTATTTTTCATTCTGATAAGGTGGTTTTACGTACCAAACCTGGTTTCCTTCCTAAGGTTGTTTCTAATAAGAATATTAATCAGGAAATTGTTGTTCCTTCCATGTGTCTTAATCCTTCATCTAAGAAGGAGCGTCTGTTGCATAACTTGGACGTAGTCCGTGCCCTGAAGTTTTACTTGCAGGCGACTAAAGAATCGTTAATCATCTTCATTATTTGTTGTTTTTTTCTGGAAAACGTAGGGGCCAGAAAGCTACGGCTACCTCTCTTTCTTTTTGGCTGAAGAGTATCATCCATCTGGCATATGAGACTGCTGGACAGCAGCCTCCTGAAAGAATTACAGCTCATTCCACTAGGGCTGTGGCTTCTTCATGGGCATTTAAAAATGATGCTTCTGTTGAACAGATTTGCAAGGCTGCAACTTAGTTGTCTCTTCACACTTTTTCCAAATTTTACAAATTTGATACTTTTGCCTCGTCTGAGGCTGTTTTTAGGAGAAAGGTTCTTCAAGCAGTGGTGCCTTCCGTTTAGGTTCCCGTCTTGTCCCTCCCTTTCATCCGTGTCCTATAGCTTTGGTATTATATCCCATAAGTAAGGATGAAATCCGTGGACTCGTCATATCTTGTAAAAGAAAAGGAAATTTATGCTTACCTGAGAAATGTATTTCTTTTACGATATGACGAGTCCACAGCCCACCCTGTCATTTCTAAGACAGGTATTTACTTATTTTTTGTTAAACTTCAGTCACCTCTGCACCTTTGGCTTTTCCTTTCTCTTCCTAACTTCGGTCAAATGACTGGAGTGGGAGGGAAGGGAGGAGCTATATATACAGCTCTGCTGTGGTGCTCTTTGTCTCTTCCTGCTGACCAGGAGGCGTAATCCCATAAGGATGAAATCCGTGGACTCGTCATATCGTAAAAGAAATAAATTTATCAGGTAAGCATAAATTTCCTTTTCCTGCAATCTATTAGCGATTACAATTAAAGCCCTTATGTGAAAATACATTGTTATAGTATTCTGGTACATATAGTAACCCCAATGAATAAAAAATAAGCTTGAAACAACTTTAAAAAATGAACGATATCCCAGGTAAAATTGATGTTAAAAATCACCAATAACACTGTGGTTGAACCAATGTATTGGTTCTTTTCCATTTTCTATCAACAGCTAGTAGTTTTGTCCACTATATTATATCTTTCATACATGACTACAGTTCCTGGGCATATTTCTATATATCTATGGGACCTACACTAATCTTTCCTAACTCCATTGCTATCACCTTGAACCCCTTAGCATGTAAGCCTATGAGCTCAGCTGTTTGTAGATTACCCTCATAAGAGCCGACTACAACAGTGCAACTCTTCACAGGGCCCTATAAATGTTTCTCTTGTATACCACCTATGTTTATAGCGCTGCAGAATGTGTTGAGGCTCTACAAATACCTGCTAATAATATGGGACTCTAGATAAAAATTAAATGTGATCCTATAGCTTGAGCAATACTTAACCCTTTTGTAGTGGAATAGTCGTGTTCACATCTTAACTAAGTTCTGATGTAAAAACAATTTGTAAAAATGAAATAACGTGATCTTCAATGTGATCACGTGATTTCAAGGCTGGGATCAGATCATGGGAGACTGCCTATGCTGCTAGGCACGCCCCCTAGCTGATCCTTGCCTACTCAAAAGGGGATTCTGAAGTATAGTATAATAGGATAGTATAGTAGGACGTTCCATGCCATCCTTACAGCGTTAAAGCCCATTGCTGTTAGGACGACATGGAATGTGCTAATGGCGTGAAAGAATATTCATTTTATAATCTATTGGGTTGTTATTTTTACTGTTTTTTTTAAGGGTTTTCCCATCTATTCCTGGGGATCTTATATATTCAATGTATTATAGCCTATCCTCAAAGAAGAGACATTTATAGGTGGGGTTTTTCACTAAAAACTTAATCAGTTTAACCTCTGCCATACGTTGGCTACAGTTGTTTATTTTATTGTTTACCTTGGGGAGGATACATTACTTACTCTATATGTATTACTTGTATGTAGGCAAATGTTAGCTTCAATGAACATAGTTTGACAATTATTAAGTAGACACTATGTATTTATGGGCAAAATATATAGCTGGTGTCAACAACTATTATTAATTGACCAACATTACCTGTGCTTATGTTCACATCTGCTCTATGTTTGATGTATACTGGCAAATGTATATCCTATAGACCTAATATAACACTATATGGTGAAGTTTCTGCAATGGCTTCAAAAGATGGCAACCAGGTGCCTGTATGTAGAAAACCAATGGGAGAACCCAAAGTAAAATAATGAAATGTCCAACTGGACATTAAGTCCTTTTGGTGTCAAGGTATCCAATCTGTGAATTCACATGGCTTCCCTCTTCAATAGATCCAAGTTTCTATCCCCACCTCTTCTCGGGGGGGGGGGGGGGGGATGCTATCAACATTGTCCTAATGACCATAGAGTGCTATTCGGGCTGCTCTAAAAGATGGACATGCAAACCAGCCTGTTGCAAGACCGATGTTAATGGAAGGAGAGACCCCTTGTTTAAAGTTGCTGACATTTTTGTGTTGAGATGTTTATGAATATTAATAAATAATAGTTATAAAACGTATTATTAAAGATTAATATTTAATCCCAATTAATAACTAAGTTCTGACAGGTGAAGAATTATGAACAAAGCAAATGATATTTATGCAGTAATGATGACTGTTATGATAAAATATATACAGATTTATTAAACCATTAACAAAATACCAATAAGCAATATGTTATTCATTTATATACAAGAACACTAAAAGTTCCATACCAATAAGCAATGTTATTCATTTATATACAAGAACACTAAAAGTTCCATACCAATAAGCAATATGTTATTCATTTATATACAAGAACACTAAAAGTTCCATACCAATAAGCAATATGTTATTCATTTATATACAAGAACACTAAAAGTTCCATACCAATAAGCAATGTTATTCATTTATATACAAGAACACTAAAAGTTCCATACCAATAAGCAATATGTTATTCATTTATATACAAGAACACTAAAAGTTCCATACCAATAAGCAATGTTATTCATTTATATACAAGAACACTAAAAGTTCCATACCAATAAGCAATATGTTATTCATTTATATACAAGAACACTAAAAGTTCCATACCAATAAGCAATATGTTATTCATTTATATACAAGAACACTAAAAGTTCCATACCAATAAGCAATATGTTATTCATTTATATACAAGAACACTAAAAGTTCCATACCAATAAGCAATATGTTATTCATTTATATACAAGAACACTAAAAGTTCCATACCAATAAGCAATATGTTATTCATTTATATACAAGAACACTAAAAGTTCCATACCAATAAGCAATATTTCTTTCATGTAATTAACAAGAGTCCATGAGCTAGTGACGTATGGGATATACATTCCTACCAGGAGGGGCAAAGTTTCCCAAACCTTAAAATGCCTATAAATACACCCCTCACCACACCCACAAATCAGTTTTACAAACTTTGCCTCCAAGGGAGGTGGTGAAGTAAGTTTGTGCTAGATTCTACGTTGATATGCGCTCCGCAGCAAGTTGGAGCCCGGTTTTCCTCTCAGCGTGCAGTGAATGTCAGAGGGATGTGAGGAGAGTATTGCCTATTGAATGCAGTGATCTCCTTCTACGGGGTCTATTTCATAAGGTTCTCTGTTATCGGTCGTAGAGATTCATCTCTTACCTCCCTTTTCAGATCGACGATATACTCTTATATTTACCATTTCCTCTACTGATTCTCGTTTCAGTACTGGTTTGGCTTTCTACAAACATGTAGATGAGTGTCCTGGGGTAAGTAAGTCTTATTTTCTGTGACACTCTAAGCTATGGTTGGGCACTTTATTTATAAAGTTCTAAATATATGTATTCAAACATTTATTTGCCTTGACTCAGAATGTTCAACTTTCCTTATTTCCAGACAGTCAGTTTCATATTTGGGATTATGCTTTAAATTATCATATTTTTTCTTACCTCAAAAAATTTGACTTTTTTCCCTGTGGGCTGTTAGGCTCGCGGGGGCTGAAAATGCTTCATTTTATTGCGTCATTCTTGGCGCGGACTTTTTTGGCGCAAAAATTCTTTTCCGTTTCCGGCGTCATACGTGTCGCCGGAAGTTGCGTCATTTTTTGACGTTATTTTGCGCCAAAAATGTCGGCGTTCCGGATGTGGCGTCATTTTTGGCGCCAAAAGCATTTAGGCGCCAAATAATGTGGGCGTCTTATTTGGCGCCAAAAAATATGGGCGTCGCTTTTGTCTCCACATTATTTAAGTCTCATTTTTCATTTGCTTCTGGTTGCTAGAAGCTTGATGTTTGGCATTTTTTTCCCATTCCTGAAACTGTCTTATAAGGAATTTGATCTATTTTGCTTTATATGTTGTTTTTTCTCTTACATATTGCAAGATGTCTCACGTTGCATCTGAGCCAGAAGATACTACAGGAAAACCACTGCCTGCTGGATCTACCAAAGCTAAGTGTATCTGCTGTAAACTTTTGGTAGCTATTCCTCCAGCTGTTGTTTGTAATAATTGTCATGACAAACTTGTTAAAGCAGATAATATTTCCTTTAGTGATGTACCATTGCCTGTTGCAGTTCCCTCAACATCTAAGGTGCAGAATGTTCCTGATAACATAAGAGATTTTGTTTCTGAATCCATAAGAAGGCTTTGTCTGTTATTTCTCCTTCTAGTAAACGTAAAAAGTCTTTTAAATCTTCTCTCTCCACAGATGAATTTTTAAATGAACACCATCATTCTGATTCCTTGGACTCTTCTGGTTCAGAGGATTCTATCTCAGAGATTGATGCTGATAAATCTTCATATTTATTTAAGATGGAATTTATTCGCTCTTTACTTAAAGAAGTACTAATTGCTTTAGAAATAGAGGATTCTAGTCCTCTTGATACTAATTCTATACGTTTGGATAAGGTTTTTAAAGCTCCTGCGGTTATTCCAGAAGTCTTTCCTGTTCCTAATGCTATTTCTGCAGTAATTGCTAAGGAATGGGATAAATTGGGTAATTCATTTACTCCTTCTAAACGTTTTAAGCAATTATATCCTGTTCCGCCTGACAGGTTAGAATTTTGGGACAAAATCCCTAAAGTTGATGGGGCTATTTCTACCCTTGCTAAACGTACTACCATTCCTACGTCAGATGGTACCTCGTTTAAGGATCCTTTAGATAGAAAAATTGAATCTTTTCTAAGAAAAGCTTATCTATGTTCAGGTAATCTTCTTAGACCTGCTATATCATTGGCTGATGTTGCTGCAGCTTCAACTTTTTGGTTGGAAACTCTAGCGCAACAAGTATCAAATCGTGATTCTCATGATATTATTATTCTTCTCCAGCATGCTAATAATTTCATCTGTGATGCCATTTTTGATATTATTAGAGTTGATGTTAGATTTATGTCTCTGGCTATCTTAGCCAGAAGAGCTTTATGGCTTAAGACCTGGAATGCTGATATGGCTTCTAAATCAACTCTACTTTCCATTTCTTTCCAGGGAAACAAATTATTTGGTTCTCAGTTGGATTCTATTATTTCAACTGTTACTGGTGGGAAAGGAACTTTTTTACCACAGGATAAAAAGTCTAAAGGTAAAAACAGGGCTAACAATCGTTTTCGTTCCTTTCGTTTCAACAAAGAACAAAAGCCTGATCCTTCGTCCTCAGGAGCAGTTTCAGTTTGGAAACCATCTCCAGTCTGGAATAAATCCAAGCCTGCTAGAAAAGCAAAGCCTGCTTCTAAGTTCACATGAAGGTACGGCCCTCATTCCAGTTCAACTGGTAGGGGGCAGGTTACGTTTTTTCAAAGAAATTTGGATCAATTCTGTTCACAATCTTTGGATTCAGAACATTGTTTCAGAAGGGTACAGAATTGGTTTCAAGATGAGACCTCCTGCAAAGAGATTTTTTCTTTCCCATGTCCCAGTAAATCCAGTAAAAGCTCAAGCATTTCTGAATTGTGTTTCAGATCTAGAGTTGGCTGGAGTAATTATGCCAGTTCCAGTTCCGGAACAGGGGATGGGGTTTTATTCAAATCTCTTCATTGTACCAAAGAAGGAGAATTCCTTCAGACCAGTTCTGGATCTAAAATTATTGAATCGTTATGTAAGGATACCAACGTTCAAGATGGTAACTGTAAGGACTATATTGCCTTTTGTTCAGCAAGGGAATTATATGTCCACAATAGATTTACAGGATGCATATCTGCATATTCCGATTCATCCAGATCATTATCAGTTCCTGAGATTCTCTTTTCTAGACAAGCATTACCAATTTGTGGCTCTACCGTTTGGCCTTGCTACAGCTCCAAGAATTTTCACAAAGATTCTCGGTGCCCTTCTGTCTGTAATCAGAGAACAGGGTATTGTGGTATTTCCTTATTTGGACGATATCTTGGTACTTGCTCCGTCTTTACATTTAGCAGAGTCTCATACGAATCGACTTGTGTTGTTTCTTCAAGATCATGGTTGGAGGATCAATTTACCAAAAAGTTCTTTGATTCCTCAAACAAGGGTAATCTTTCTGGGTTTCCAGATAGATTCAGTGTCCATGACTTTGTCTTTAACAGACAAGAGACGTCTAAAATTGATTACAGCCTGTCGAAACCTTCAGTCTCAATCATTCCTTTCGGTAGCCTTATGCATGGAAATTCTAGGTCTTATGACTGCTGCATCGGACGCGATCCCCTTTGCTCGTTTTCACATGCGACCTCTTCAGCTCTGTATGCTGAACCAATGGTGCAGGGATTACACGAAGATATATCAATTAATATCTTTAAAACCGATTGTTCGGCACTCTCTAACGTGGTGGACAGATCACCATCGTTTAATTCAGGGGGCTTCTTTTGTTCTTCCGACCTGGACTGTAATTTCAACAGATGCAAGTCTCACAGGTTGGGGAGCTGTGTGGGGATCTCTGACGGCACAAGGAGTTTGGGAATCTCAGGAGGTGAGATTACCGATCAATATCTTGGAACTCCGTGCAGTTTTCAGAGCTCTTCAGTTTTGGCCTCTTCTGAAGAGAGAATCGTTCATTTGTTTTCAGACAGACAATGTCACAACTGTGGCATACATCAATCATCAAGGAGGGACTCACAGTCCTCTGGCTATGAAAGAAGTATCTCGAATTTTGGTTTGGGCGGAATCCAGCTCCTGTCTAATCTCTGCGGTTCATATCCCAGGTGTAGACAATTGGGAAGCGGATTATCTCAGTCGCCAAACGTTGCATCCGGGCGAATGGTCTCTTCACCCAGAGGTATTTCTTCAGATTGTTCAATTGTGGGGGCTTCCAGAGATAGATCTGATGGCCTCTCATCTAAACAAGAAACTTCCCAGGTATCTGTCCAGATCCCGGGATCCTCAGGCGGAGGCAGTGGATGCATTATCACTTCCTTGGAAGTATCATCCTGCCTATATCTTTCCGCCTCTAGTTCTTCTTCCAAGAGTAATCTCCAAGATTCTGAGGGAATGCTCGTTTGTTCTGCTAATAGCTCCGGCATGGCCTCACAGGTTTTGGTATGCGGATCTTGTCCGGATGGCATCTTGCCAGCCATGGACTCTTCCGTTAAGACCAGACCTTCTGTCACAAGGTCCTTTTTTCCATCCGGATCTGAAATCCTTAAATTTAAAGGTATGGAGATTGAACGCTTGATTCTTGGTCATAGAGGTTTCTCTGACTCCGTGATTAATACTATGTTACAGGCTCGTAAATCTGTATCTCGAGAGATATATTATAGAGTCTGGAAGACTTATATTTCTTGGTGTCTTTCTCATCATTTTTCTTGGCATTCTTTTAGAATACCGAGAATTTTACAGTTTCTTCAGGATGGTTTAGATAAGGGTTTGTCCGCAAGTTCTTTGAAAGGACAAATCTCCGCTCTTTCTGTTCTTTTTCACAGAAAGATTGCTATTCTTCCTGATATTCATTGTTTTGTACAAGCTTTGGTTCGTATAAAACCTGTCATTAAGTCAATTTCTCCTCCTTGGAGTTTGAATTTGGTTCTGGGAGCTCTTCAAGCTCCTCCGTTTGAACCTATGCATTCATTGGACATTAAATTACTTTCTTGGAAAGTTTTGTTCCTTTTGGCCATCTCTTCTGCTAGAAGAGTTTCTGAATTATCTGCTCTTTCGTGTGAGTCTCCTTTTCTGATTTTTCATCAGGATAAGGCGGTGTTGCGAACTTCTTTTGAATTTTTACCTAAAGTTGTGAATTCCAACAACATTAGTAGAGAAATTGTGGTTCCTTCATTATGTCCTAATCCTAAGAATTCTAAGGAGAAATCATTGCATTCTTTGGATGTTGTTAGAGCTTTGAAATATTATGTTGAAGCTACGAAATCTTTCCGTAAGACTTCTAGTCTATTTGTTATCTTTTCCGGTTCTAGGAAAGGCCAGAAAGCTTCTGCCATTTCTTTGGCATCTTGGTTGAAATCTTTAATTCATCTTGCCTATGTTGAGTCGGGTAAAATTCCGCCTCAAAGAATTACAGCTCATTCTACTAGGTCAGTATCTACTTCCTGGGCGTTTAGGAATGAAGCTTCGGTTGACCAGATCTGCAAAGCAGCAACTTGGTCCTCTTTGCATACTTTTACTAAATTCTACCATTTTGATGTATTTTCTTCTTCTGAAGCAGTTTTTGGTAGAAAAGTTCTTCAGGCAGCGGTTTCAGTTTGAATCTTCTGCTTATGTTTTTTGTTAAACTTTATTTTGGGTGTGGATTATTTTCAGCAGGAATTGGCTGTCTTTATTTTATCCCTCCCTCTCTAGTGACTCTTGTGTGGAAAGATCCACATCTTGGGTAGTCATTATCCCATACGTCACTAGCTCATGGACTCTTGTTAATTACATGAAAGAAAACATAATTTATGTAAGAACTTACCTGATAAATTCATTTCTTTCATATTAACAAGAGTCCATGAGGCCCACCCTTTTTTGTGGTGGTTATGATTTTTTTGTATAAAGCACAATTATTCCAATTCCTTATTTTATATGCTTCGCACTTTTTTTCTTATCACCCCACTTCTTGGCTATTCGTTAAACTGATTTGTGGGTGTGGTGAGGGGTGTATTTATAGGCATTTTAAGGTTTGGGAAACTTTGCCCCTCCTGGTAGGAATGTATATCCCATACGTCACTAGCTCATGGACTCTTGTTAATATGAAAGAAATGAATTTATCAGGTAAGTTCTTACATAAATTATGTTGTTATTCATTTATATATAAGAACACTAAAAGTTCCATACCAATAAGCAATATGTTATTCATTTATATACAAGAACACTAAAAGTTCCATACCAATAAGCAATATGTTATTCATTTATATACAAGAACACTAAAAGTTCCAATTAGATTGCAAAATGTTTACTAAGTGTTTTTACTTTCGAACCGATTCTCTGATACACCGGAAGCTTAAAGTGAAGGTAAACTTTGGTGAATGAAAGCCCGCTTTGTAAAAATACTATTAAAAACAGGGGCACTTTCATTCATCAAAGTTTACAAATCAGTCGTTTTGATTAAAAACGTACCTTTGTTTCTTTTCACAGCTACAGCAGCTTACCCCTCCTGGAAATCCTGTCTTCACACGTCAGCAATGACTAATCCTGCTTCCTCCAATCACAGCTTTCCCCCCCAGGGTGGTTATTGCCTGAGGCCATGCTTTGATTGGAGGAAGCCGGATTAGTCATTGCTGAGGTGTGAAGAGAAGATTTCCAGGAGGGGTAAACTGCTGTAGCTGTGAAAAGAAACAAAGGTAAATTTTTAATCAAAACGGCTGCTTTGTAAACTTTGATGAATGAAAGTGCCCCTGTTTTTAATAATATTTCTTTCATGTAATTGGCAAGAGTCCATGAGCTAGTGACGTATGGGATATACATTCCTACCCGGAGGGGCAAAGTTTCCCAAACCTCAAAATGCCTATAAATACACCCCTCACCACACCCACAATTCAGTTTTTACAAACTTTGCCTCCCGTGGAGGTGGTGAAGTAAGTTTGTGCTAGATTCTATGTTGATATGCGCTTCGCAGCAGGCTGGAGCCCGGTTTTCCTCTCAGAGTGCAGTTAATGTCAGAGGGATGTGAAGAGAGTATTGCCTATTTGAATACCATGGTCTTCCTCTAGGGGATCTATTTCATAGGTTCTCTGTTATCGGTCGTAGAGATTTCTTCTACCTCCCTTTTCAGATCGACGATATACTCTTATATACCATTACCTCTACTGATTCTCGTTTCAGTACTGGTTTGGCTGTCTACTATATGTAGATGAGTGTCTTAGGGTAAGTAAATCTTATTTCTATTTATGACACTCTAAAACTTAAACTTATATTTGCCATGATTCAGGATAATCAGTATTCCTTCTTTCAGACTGTCAGTTTAATTTTTTTGGAAAAATGCATATGAACTAAATATTTTTTTTCTTACCTTTAAAATTTTCACTTTTTTTCTAAATTGCGGGCTGTTAGGCTCGTGGGTGCAGAAAATGCTACAATTTATTGCGTCATTTTTGGCCCAAGACTTTTTTGGCGCGAGAATATCGTCATTTCCGGCGTCATAGTTGGCGCCGGATGTTTTCACGTAGTTGCATCATTTTTGACGCATGTTTGTTGCAGACGTTTTTTTGGCGCCAAAAAATGTGGGCGTCATTCTTGGCGCCAGTTTTTTTCACATTATTTCAGTCTCACTTTTTAGTTGCTTCTGGTTTCTAGAGGCTTGTTTTGCATTTTTTCCCATTCCTGAAACTGTCATTTAAGGAATTTGATAATTTTGCTTTATATGTTGTTTTTTCTATTACATATTGCAAGATGTCACTACCTGACCCTGGATCAGAATCTACTTCTGGAAAGACGCTGCCTGATGTTGGTTCTACCAAAGCTAAGTGCATTTGTTGTAAACTTTTGGTAACTGTTCCTCCAGCTGTAGTTTGTGTTAGTTGTCATGATAAACTATCTAACGCGGATAATATTTCCATTAGTAATAATCCATTACCTGTTGTTGTTCCTTCAACATCTAATGTTCAGGATGTTCCTGTTAATTTTAAAGAATTTGTTTCTAATTCTATTCGGAAGGCTCTGTCTGTTATTCCTCCTTCTTGTAAACGTAAAAGGTCTTTTAAAACTTCTCATATTTCAGATGAAATTTTAAATGACCGCCATCATTCTGACTTATCTATCTCTGATGAGGATCTATCTGGTTCAGAAGATTCTGCCTCAGATATTGACACTGATAAATCTTCATATTTGTTTAAGATGGAGTTTATTCGTTCTTTACTTAAAGAAGTGTTGATTGCATTAGATATGGAGGAGTCTAGTCCTCTTGATATTAAAACTAATAAGCGTTTAAATTCAGTTTTTAAACCTCATGTAGTTATTCCAGAAGTTTTTCCAGTTCCTGATGAAGTAATTTCTAGGGAATGGAATAGTCTGGGTACTTCATTACTCCTTCTTCAAGGTTTAAGAAATTGTACCCTTTGCCATCTGATAGATTAGAGTTTTGGGAAAAAATCCCCAAAGTTGATGGGGCTATTTCTACTCTTGCTAAACAAACTACTATTCCTACGGCAGATAGTACTTCTTTTAAGGATCCTTTAGTTAGGAATCTTGAATCCTTTCTAAGGAAGGCTTATTTATGTTCAGGTAATCTTCTTAGACCTGCTATTTCTTTGGCTGATGTTGCTGCAGCTTCCACCTTCTGGTTGGAGGCTTTAGCGCAACAAGTGTCAGACCATAATGCTTATAGCATTGTTAAACTTCTTCAACATGCTAATAACTTTGTTTGTGATGCCATTTTTGATATCATTAGGATTGATGTCAGGTATATGTCTTTAGCTATTTTAGCTAGAAGAGCTTTATGGCTTAAATCTTGGAATGCAGATATGACTTCTAAGTCAACGTTGCTTTCTCTTTCTTTCCAAGGTAATAAATTATTTGGTTCTCAGTTGGATTCAATAATTTCAACTGTTACTGGGGGGAAGGGAGCTTTTTTGCCTCAGGACAAAAAAAATCTAAAAGGTAAATATAGGGCTGCTAATCATTTTCGCTCCTTTCGTCAGAATAAGGAACAGAAGCCTGACCCTTCCCCTAAAGGAACAGTTTCCGTTTGGAAACCTTCTCCAGTCTGGAATAAATCCAAGCCTTTTAGAAAATCAAAACCAGCTCCCAAATCCGCATGAAGTTGCGGCCCTCATTCCAGTACAGCTGGTAGGGGGCAGGTTACGATTTTTCAAAGATGTTTGGATCAATTCGACTCAAAATCTTTGGATTCAGAACATTGTTTCTCAAGGGTACAGAATAGGTTTCAAGGTAAGACTGCCTGTGAGAAGATTTTTCCTCTCACGCATTCCAGTAAACCCAGTAAAGGCTCAGGCGTTTCTGAAATGTGTTTCAGACCTGGAGTCGGCTGGGGTAATTGTGCCAGTTCCAGATCTGGAACGGGGTCTGGGGTTTTATTCAAATCTGTTCATTGTACCAAAGAAGGAGAATTCTTTCAGACCAGTTCTGGATCTAAAAATATTGAATTGTTATGTAAGGATTACCAACATTCAAAATGGTGACTATAAGGACTATTCTTCCTTTTGTTCAGCAAGGGCATTATATGTCTACAATAGATTTACAGGATGCATATCTTCATATTCCAATTCAACCAGACCACTATCAGTTCCTGAGATTCTCTTTTCTAGACAAGCATTACCAGTTTGTTGCTCTTCCTTTTGGCCTAGCAACAGCTCCAAGGATCTTTTCAAAGGTTCTCGGTGCCCTTCTCTCTGTAATCAGAGAACAGGATATTGCAGTATTTCCTTATTTGGACAATATCTTGGTACTTGCTCAGTCTTTACATTCTGCAGAATCTCATACGAATCAACTTGTGTTGTTTCTTCAAAGACATGGTTGGAGGATAAATTTACCAAAGAGTTCCTTGATTCCTCAGACAAGGGTAACCTTTTTGGGTTTCCAACAGTCTTAATTTCGTCGTCTAAAACTTGACTAAAATGAGCATAAAACTAAAGAAATTCTGATGACTAAAATACGAATAAAACTAAAATGGCATTTTAGTCAAAAAACTATGACTAAAACTAAATCAAAATGGCATTTTAGTCAAAAGACTATGACTAAAACTAAATCAAAATTTGCTGTCAAAATTAACAGTTTCTAAATCTGTGTCTATACTGCATGTTTAAACCTTAATACAATTAATAATAATAGGTGTTATGTTTACTCCTGGAGTATATAATGAGTTTGAAAATTATAGAGAAATGCTTAAATAATACATTACTAAACCCCTTAGATTTTAGTGAACTAAAATCTACTGGAGATTTAGTCGACTAATATCAACTGAAGAGTTAGTCGACTAAAACTAGACTAAAACTAAAACAATTCAGATAACTAAAATACGACTAAAACGGCATTTTAGTCAAAAGACTAAAACTAAGACTAAATTGAAATTTGCCATCAAAATTAACACTGGTTTCCAAATAGATTCAGTGTCCATGACTTTGTCTCTAACAGAAAAGAGACGTCTGAAATTGATTTCAGCCTGTCGAAACCTTCAGTCTCAATCATTCCCTTCGGTAGCTTTGTGCATAGAAATTCTAGGTCTCATAACTGCTGCATCGGACGCGATCCCCTTTGCTCATTTTCACATGAGACCTCTCCAGCTTTGTATGCTGAACCAATGGTGCAGGGATTATACAAAGATATCAGAATTAATATCCTTAAATCCCAATGTTCGATCTTCTCTGACTTGGTGGTTGGATCACCATTGTTTAATTCATGGGGCCTCTTTTGTTCGTCCAACCTGGACTGTGATCTCAACAGATGCGAGTCTTTCAGGTTGGGGAGCTGTATGGGGATCTCTGACAGTGCAGGGGTTTTGGGAATCTCAGGAGGCGAGATTACCAATCAACATTTTGGAATTCCGTGCGATTTTCTGGCCTCTTCTGAAGAGAGAATCGTTCATTTGTTTTCAGAGAGACAATGTCACAACCGTGGCGTATGTCAATCATCAAGGTGGAACTCACAGTCCTCAGGCTATGAAAGAAGTATCTCGGATACTTGTATGAGCGGAATCCAGCTCCTGTCTAATCTCTGCGGTTCACATCCCAGGTATAGACAATTGGGAAGTGGATTATCTCAGTCGCCAGACGTTACGTCCGGGCGAATGGTCTCTTCACCCAGAGGTATTTTTTCAGATTGTTCAAGTCTGGGGACTTCCAGAAATAGATCTGATGGCTTCTCATCTAAACAAGAAACTTCCCAGGTATCTGTCCAGATCCAGGGATCCTCAGGCGGAAGCGGTGGACGCGTTGTCACTTCCCTGGAATTATCAACCTGCTTATATCTTTCCGCCTCTAGTTCTTCTTCCAAAAGTGATTTCCAAAATCCTAATGGAGCGTTCGTTTGTACTGCTGGTGGCTCCAGCATGGCCACACAGGTTTTTGTTATGCGGATCTCGTTCGGATGGCCAGTTGCCAACCTTGGACACTTCCGTTAAGGCCAGACCTTCTATCTATAGGCCCATTTTTTCCATCAGGATCTCAAATCATTAAATTTGAAGGTATGGAGATTGAACGCTTGATACTTAGTCATAGAGGTTTCTCTGACTCGGTGATTAATACTATGTTACAGGCTCGTAAATCTGTGTCTAGAAAGATTTATTACCGAGTTTGGAAGACTTACATTTCTTGGTGTTCTTCTCATAAATTCTCTTGGCATTCTTTTAGAATTCCTAGAATTTTACAGTTTCTTCAGGATGGTTTGGATAAGGGTTTTTCTGCAAGTTCCTTGAAAGGACAAATCTCTGCTCTTTCTGTTCTGTTTCACAGAAAAATTGCTAATCTTCCTGACATTCGTTGTTTTGTACAGGCTTTGGTTCATATCAAGCCTGTCATTAAGTCAATCTCTCCTCCTTGGAGTCTTAATTTGGTTTTGAGAGCTTTACAGGCTCCTCCGTTTGAGCCTATGCATTCTCTGGATATTAAGTTACTTTCTTGGAAAGTATTGTTTCTTTTGGCTATCTCTTCTGCTAGAAGAGTTTCTGAATTATCTGCTCTTTCTTGTGAGTCTCCTTTTCTGATTTTTCATCAGGATAAGGCGGTTTTGCGGACTACATTTGTATTTTTACCTAAGGTTGTGAATTCCAACAACATTAGTTAGAGAAATTGTTGTCCCTTCGTTGTGTCCTAATCCTAAGAATTCTTTGGAAAAATCTTTGCATTCTTTGGATGTGGTTAGAGCTTTGAAATATTATGTTGAAACTACTAAAGATTTCAGAAAGACTTCTAGTCTATTTGTTATCGTTTCTGGTCCTAAGAAAGGTCAGAAAGCTTCTACTATTTCTTTGGCTTCTTGGTTAAAACGTTTGATTCATCATGCTTATGTAGAGTCGGGTAAATCCCCGCCTCAGAGGATTATGGCTCATTCTACTAGGTCGGTATCTACTTCCTGGGCTTTTAGGAATGAAGCTTCTGTTGATCAGATTTGCAAAGCAACAACTTGCTCTTCTTTGCATACTTTTACTAAATTCTACCATTTTGATGTTTTTTCTCCTTCAGAAGCAGTTTTTGGTAGAAAAGTACTTCAGGCAGCTGTTTCAGTTTGATTCTTCTGCTTATAGTTTCAGTTTTTTTCATTATAAGATTAAAACTTTGATTTGGGTTGTGGATTATTTTTTTCAGCGGAATTGGCTGTCTTTATTTTATCCCTCCCTCTCTAGTGACTCTTGCGTGGAAGTTCCACATCTTGGGTATCTGCTATCCCATACGTCACTAGCTCATGGACTCTTGCCAATTACATGAAAGAAAACATAATTTATATAAGAACTTACCTGATAAATTCATTTCTTTCATATTGGCAAGAGTCCATGAGGCCCACCCTTTTTGTATAAAGCACAATTATTCCAATTCCTTATTTTTGTTTTTGTTTGAATTTTGGGTGTGGTGAGGGGTGTATTTATAGGCATTTTGAGGTTTGGGAGACTTTGCCCCTCTTGGTAGGAATGTATATCCCATACGTCACTAGCTCATGGACTCTTGCCAATATGAAAGAAATTAATTTATCAGGTAAGTTCTTACATAAATTATGTTTTTTTAAAACGGCTTTCATTCACCCAAGTTTACCTTCACTTTAAATTATTATATTACCCTTGAAAACAAAGCTTTAACCCAATGGATAGAAATCTAATCTCTCAATTTAGGGGTACTGGAACAATACAAAATAAACCATCATTAACCAATTATGCAATATGCCTTACTTAGCAAAGTTTAGCTAGTATATATAGCAGATAAAAGCTTTATAACAATTCAACAAATCCCAGCAATAATTAAAGAATGCAATATAACTAAAATGAAATATGACACCCAAAAATAGTTTTATAATAAATTAAAATTAATTCAACAGTATTTATGAAATAACACACTATATCTCACTAGATGAATCAAGTTTCTAAATAATATATTAAATAACACAGATATTAGAGCAGCCACATATAATGTATATCACTCTTTAAAACACATTTTTAAGCAGAAACCTTAGAACACTTAAGGAAAATTAAATTCTCTCCCAGTACACAAATACTTATATTAAATTTAAAGGGACACTGAACCCACATTTTTTCTTTCATGATTCAGATAGAGCATGTAATTTTAAGCAATTTCTAATTTACTTTTATTATCAATTTTTCTTATTTCTCTTGCTATTTTTATTTGAAAAAAAGGCATCTCAGCTAACCCAGGTTGTTCACCAAAAATGGGCCACTATCTAAACTTTCTTGATTTTCAAATAAACATACCAAGAAAATGAAGACAATTTGATAATAGGAGTAAATTAGAAAGTTGCTTAAAACTGCATGCTCTATCTGAATCATGAAATATTTTTTTTTGGTTCAGTGTCCCTTTAAGATTCTCCAGTACACATATAACTAAAATACAGGATTGGCTAGTTTATAGAATCCTATTCTAAGGGATAAAGATTAAAGTAGCAGGAATCCAGTGCTATAGTTTAAAGGTCCATATGCTTTATTAATCCTGTAAGGAATTTCGTTTTCCTCACACTGTGCCTTTAAGCAGACTGTCTGACAGAGCAGGAGCGAGCTGCACTTAAGTGTTATGGCGCGGTCAGGCCGGGCTGTGACTATACAGCTGGCCTGATGCGCTGTGTGAAAAAAACAGACCCGCTCAGAAGAGCACAGAGAGCAAGTCTGTAAAACAGCCGTTTTTTAAAAAAATTAAAAGGGAATATTATGTTTTACAAAGTTTGGCTAATATAATGTTATATAATTCTGCACTATGTGCAGAATTATAGAACATTATTTTTGAGGTTTACTGTCCCTTTAAATTGATTCTCACCTATAAACAAACATTTAATGTCTTCTACAAAAGGAATTAAGAAGTTACCAGGTCTCCCCATTAGGCCTTGCAAGTAATACCTTTTCTTTAGCCGATTAAATAGCTTTTATACTGAACAGTAAATCGTTGCTTCCAGCCCTTAAGTATCCGTCTGTGTTTCTGTGTGAGTGATCTGTGTTCCTGGTCTCTCTCTCTGGAGTGTGAGTGATCTCAGGAAGTGTCTTTCAGCAGAGAGTTCTTTCCTTTATACGTGTTAGCCAAAAGACTCCTTAGTATGTGTGTGAGTGATCTTTTGTGATGAAGTTTAACCCCCACCCTATTGTCCACCATCCACTCAGACTGTGGTTCGAGGGTGTGGTATACCTTCCATTGGGTGACTATTAATTAGCTAGTAATTAGTCATTTCTTTCATGTAAGTGGCAAGAGTCCATGAGCTAGTGACGTATGGGATATACATTCCTACCAGGAGGGGGCAAAGTTTCCCAAACCTCAAAATGCCTATAAATACACCTCCCACCTCACTTTCATACCTTAGTTTTACAAACTTTGCCTCCTTGTGGAGGTGGTGAAGCAAGCTCAGTGTTCCACTCAATGCAGTAGGATTGCATAATTAACAAGTACATAATAAAAAGACAATGATTTAACACCTACTCCTACTTTCAAATAAGCAGATTTGTTTCTGACAAATTTATTTTTCTCATTTTCCGGCCTCCTGTATCACGTGACAGACATTAACCAATCATAGACTAGTATACATATAACCTGCTATCTTGGGCACATGCTCAGGATTTTGTTCTCTAGAAAGTGTGTATATAAAAAGACTGTGCAAAATTTGATTATAGAAGTAATTTGGAAAGCTTCTTAAAACTGCTGCTCTATCTGAATCATAAATGTTTATTTCTTTCATGTAATTAGCAAGAGTCCATGAGCTAGTGACGTATGGGATATACATTCCTACCAGGAGGGGCAAAGTTTCCCAAACCTTAAAATGCCTATAAATACACCCCTCACCACACCCACAATTCAGTTTTACAAACTTTGCCTCCGATGGAGGTGGTGAAGTAAGTTTGTGCTAGATTCTACGTTGATATGCGCTCCGCAGCAAGTTGGAGCCCGGTTTTCCTCTCAGCGTGCAGTGAATGTCAGAGGGATGTGAGAAGAGTATTGCCTATTTGAATGCAGTGATCTCCTTCTAAGGGGTCTATTTCATAGGTTCTCTGTTATCGGTCGTAGAGATTCATCTCTTACCTCCCTTTTCAGATCGACGATATACTCTTATATATACCATTACCTCTGCTGATTCTCGTTTCAGTACTGGTTTGGCTATCTGCTATATGTAGATGAGTGTCCTGGGGTAAGTAAGTCTTATTTTCTGTGACACTCCTAGCTATGGTTGGGCACTTTGTTTATAAAGTTCTAAATATATGCATTCAAACATTTATTTGCCTTGACTCAGAATGTTCAACTTTCCTTATTTTTCAGACAGTCAGTTTCATATTTGGGATAATGCATTTTAATTTAACATTTTTTACCTTAAAATTTGACTTTTTCCCTGTGGGCTGTTAGGCTCGCGGGGGCTGAAAATGCTTCATTTTATTGCGTCATTCTTGGCGCGGACTTTTTTGGCGCAAAAATTCTATTTCCGTTTCCGGCGTCATACGTGTCGCCGGAAGTTGCGTCATTCTTTGACGTTATTTTGCGCCAAAAATGTCGGCGTTCCGGATGTGGCGTCATTTTTGGCGCCAAAAAGCATTTAGGCGCCAAATAATGTGGGCGTCTTATTTGGCGCGAAAAAATATGGGCGTCACTTTTGTCTCCACATTATTTAAGTCTCATTTTTTATTGCTTCTGGTTGCTAGAAGCTTGTTCTTTGGCATTTTTTCCCATTCCTGAAACTGTCATTTAAGGAATTTGATCAATTTTGCTTTATATGTTGTTTTTTTCTTTTACATATTGCAAGATGTTCCACGTTGCAACTGAGTCAGAAGATACTTCAGGAAAATCACTGCACAATGCTGGAGCTACCAAGCTAAGTGTATCTGCTATAAACTTTTGGTATCTGTTTCTCCAGCTCTTATTTGTATTGCATGTCATGTCAAACTTATTAATGCAGATAAAATTTCCTTTAGTACTGTTACATTACCTGTTGCTGTTCCGTCAACATCTAATTTTCAGAGTGTTCCTGATAACATAAGAGATTTTATTTTTTAAATCCATTAAGAAGGCTATGTCTGTTATTTTTCCTTCTAGTATACATAAAAGTCTTTTAAAACTTCTCTTTTTTTCAGATGAATTTTTAAATGAACATCATCATTCTGATACTGATAATGGTTCTTCTGGTTCTGAGGTTTCTGTCTCAGAGGTTGATGCTGATAAATCTTTGTATTTGTTCAAGATGGAATTTATTCGTTCTTTACTTAAAGAAGTGTTATTTGCATTAGAAATAGAGGATTCTGGTCCTCTTGATACTAAATGTAAACGTTTAAATAAGGTTTTTAAATCTCCTGTAGTTATTCCAGAAGTGTTTTATCTCCCTGATGCTATTTCTGAAGTAATTTCCAGGGAATGGAATAATTTGGGTAATTTATTTACTCCTTCTAGACGTTTAAGCAAATTATATCCTGTGCCATCTGACAGATTAGAGTTTTTTGGGACAAAAATCCCTAAGGTTATGGGGCTGTCTCTACTCCTGCTAATGTACTACTATTCCTACGGCAGATAGTACTTCATTTAAGGATCCTTTAGATAGGAAAATTGATTCCTTTCTAAGAAAAGCTTACTTATGTTCAGGTAATTT
Organism: Bombina bombina; assembly: GCF_027579735.1. Taxonomy (NCBI): domain Eukaryota; kingdom Metazoa; phylum Chordata; class Amphibia; order Anura; family Bombinatoridae; genus Bombina; species Bombina bombina. The sequence goes on from NC_069501.1 coordinate 44,111,580, forward strand.
TCTTAGACCTGCTATATTTTTAGCGGATGTTGCTGCAGCTTCAACTTTTTGGTTAGAAGCTTTAGCGCAACAAGTAACAGATCATAATTTTATAGCATTATTTTTATTCTATAACATGCTAATAATTTTATTGGTGATACCATCTTTTGATATCATTAGAGTTGATGTCAGGTATATGTCTCTAGCTATTTTAGCTAGAATAGCTTTATGGATTAAACTTGGAATGCTGACATGTCTTCTAAGTCAACTTTGCTTTCCCTTTCTTTCCAGGGTAAATAATCATTTTCGTTCCTTTCCTCACAAGGAACAAAAGCCTGATCCTTCATCCTCAGGAGCGGTATCAGTTTGGAAACTATTTCCAGTTTGGAATATATCCAAGCCTTATAGAAACCTATAGCCAGCTCCTAAGTACCTATGAAGGTGCGGCCCTTATTCCAGCTCAGCTGGTATGGGGCAGATTACGTTTTCTTCAAAGAAATTTGGATCAATTCCGTTCTTAATCTCTGGTTTCAGAAACATTGTTTCAGAAAGGTACAGAATTGGCTTCAAGTTAAGGCCTCCTGCTAAGAGATTCTTTTCTTTCCCGTGTCCCAGTTAACACAGCAAAGGCTCAGCATTTCTGAAATGTGTTTCAGATCTAGAGTTGGCTGGAGTATTTATGCCAGTTCCAGTTCTGGAACAGGGGCTGGGGTCTTATTTTATCTCTTCATTGTACCAAAGAAGGTCAATTCCTTCAGACCAGTTCCGGATCTATCATTATTGAATCATTATGTTAGGATACCAACATTCAAGATGGTTACTGTAGGACTATCCTGCCTTTTGTTTAGCAAGGGCATTATATGTCTACAATAGATTTACAGGATGTGTATCTGCATATTCCGATTCATCCAGATCACTTTTAGTGTCTGAGATTCTCTTTTTAGACAAGCATTACCAGTTTTGTGGCTCTACCGTTTGGCTTAGCCTCAGTTCCAAGAATTTTTTTCAAAGGTTCTCGGTGCCCTTCTTTCTGTAATCAGAGAATATGGTTTTGGTATTTCCTTATTTGGACGATATCTTGGTATTTGCTCAGTCTTCTCATTTTCGAAGAATCTCATATGAATCGACTTGTGTTGTTTCTTCAAGTTCATGGTTGGAGGATCAATTTACCAATCAGTTCATTGATTCCTCAGACAAGGGTAACCTTTTTAGGTTTCTAGATAAATTCAGTGTCTATGACTCTGTCCTTGTCAGACAAGAGAAGTTTAACATTGATATCAGCTTGTCAAAACCTTCAGTCACAATCATTCCCTTTGGTAGCCTTATGCATGGAAATGTTGGGTCTTAGGACTGCCGCATCAGATGCGATCTCCTTTGCTCGTTTTCACATGCGACCTCTTCAGCTCTGTATGCTGAACCAATGGTGCAGGGATTACTCAAAGATATCTCAATTAATATCTTTAAACCGATTTTACAACACTCTCTGACATGGTGGACAGATCACCATCGTTTAGTTCAGGGGGCTTCTTTGTTCTTCCGACCTGGACTATAATCTCAACAGATGCAAGTCTTACAGGTTGGGGAGCTGTGTGGGGGTATCTGACGGCACAAGGGGTTTGGGAATCTCAGGAGGTGAGATTTCCGATCAATATTTTGGAACTCCGTGCAATTTTCAGAGCTCTTCAGTCTTGGCCTCTTCTGAAGAGAGAGTTGTTCATTTGTTTTCAGATAGACAATGTCACAACTGTGGCATACATCAATCATCAAGGAGGGACTCACAGTCCTCTGGCTATGAAAGAAGTATCTCGAATTTTGGTTTGGGCGGAATCCAGCTCCTGTCTAATCTCTGCGGTTCATATCCCAGGTATGGACAATTGGAAAGCGGATTATCTCAGTCGTCAAACGTTGCATCCGGGCGAATGGTCTCTTCACCCAGAGGTATTTCTTCAGATTGTTCAAATGTAGGAACTTCCAGAAATAGATCTGATGGCTTCTCATCTAAACAAGAAACTTCCCAGGTATCTGTCCAGATCCCGGGATCCTCAGGCGGAGGCAGTGGATGCATTATCACTTCCTTGGAAGTATCATCCTCCCTATATCTTTCCGCCTCTAGTTCTTCTTCCAAGAGTAACCTCCAAGATTCTGAAGGAATGCTCGTTTGTTCTGCTGGTAGCTCCGGCATGGCCTTACAGGTTTTGGTATGCGGATCTTGTCCGGATGGCCTCTTGCCAACCGTGGACTCTTCCGTTAAGACCAGACCTTTTGTCTCAAGGTCCTTTTTTTCCATCAGGATCTGAAATCCTTAAATTTAAAGGTATGGCGATTGAACGCTTGATTCTTGGTCAAAGAGGTTTCTCTGACTCTGTGATTAATACTATGTTACAGGCTCGTACATCTGTATCCAGAGAGATATATTATAGAGTCTGGAAGACTTATATTTCTTGGTGTCTTTCTCATCATTTTTCTTGGCATTCTTTTAGAATACCGAGAATATTACAGTATTCTTCAGGATGGTTTAGATAAGGGTTTGTCCGCAAGTTCCTTGAAAGGTCAAATCTCTGCTCTTTCTGTTCTTTTTCACAGAAAGATTGCTATTCTTCCTGATATTCATTGTTTTGTACAAGCTTTGGTTCGTATAAAGCCTGTCATTAAGTCAATTTCTCCTCCTTGGAGTTTGAATTTGGTTCTGGGGGCTCTTCAAGCTCCTCCATTTGAACCTATGCATTCATTGGATATTAAATTACTTTCTTGGAAAGTTTTTTGTTCCTTTTGGCCATCTCTTCTGCCAGAAGAGTTTCTGAATTATCTGCTCTTTCTTGTGAGTCTCCTTTTCTGATTTTTCATCAGGATAAGGCGGTGTTGCGAACTTCTTTTGAATTTTTACCTATAGTTGTGAATTCCAACAACATTAGTAGAGAAATTGTGGTTCCTTCATTATGTCCTAATCCTAAGAATTCTAAGGAGAAATCGTTGCATTCTTTGGATGTTGTTAGAGCTTTGAAATATTATGTTGAAGCTACGAAATCTTTTCGTAAGACTTCTAGTCTATTTGTTATTTTTTCCGGTTCTAGAAAAGGCCAGAAAGCTTCTGCCATTTCTTTGGCATCTTGGTTGAAATCTTTAATTCATCTTGCCTATGTTGAGTCGGGTAAAACTCCGCCTCAGAGAATTACAGCTCATTCTACTAGGTCAGTTTCTACTTCCTGGGCGTTTAGGAATGAAGCTTCGGTTGACCAGATCTGCAAAGCAGCGACTTGGTCCTCTTTGCATACTTTTACTAAATTCTACCATTTTGATGTATTTTCTTCTTCTGAAGCAGTTTTTGGTAGAAAAGTACTTCAGGCAGCGGTTTCAGTTTGAATCTTCTGCTTATGTTTTTCATTAAACTTTATTTTGGGTGTGGATTATTTTCAGCAGGAATTGGCTGTCTTTATTTTATCCCTCCCTCTCTAGTGACTCTTGTGTGGAAAGATCCACTTCTTGGGTAGTCATTATCCCATACGTCACTAGCTCATGGACTCTTGCTAATTACATGAAAGAAAACATAATTTATGTAAGAACTTACCTGATAAATTCATTTCTTTCATATTAGCAAGAGTCCATGAGGCCCGCCCTTTTTTTGTGGTGGTTATGATTTTGTATAAAGCACAATTATTCCTTATTTTATATGCTGTCGCACTTTTTTCTTATCACCCCTCTTCTTGGCTATTCGTTAAACTGAATTGTGGGTGTGGTGAGGGGTGTATTTATAGGCATTTTAAGGTTTGGGAAACTTTGCCCCTCCTGGTAGGAATGTATATCCCATACGTCACTAGCTCATGGACTCTTGCTAATATGAAAGAAATGAATTTATCAGGTAAGTTCTTACATAAATTATGTTTTCTTTCATGTAATTAGCAAGAGTCCATGAGCTAGTGACGTATGGGATATACATTCCTACCAGGAGGGGCAAAGTTTCCCAAACCTTAAAATGCCTATAAATACACCCCTCACCACACCCACAAATCAGTTTTACAAACTTTGCCTCCTATGGAGGTGGTGAAGTAAGTTTGTGCTAGATTCTACGTTGATATGCGCTCCGCAGCAAGTTGGAGCCCGGTTTTCCTCTCAGCGTGCAGTGAATGTCAGAGGGATGTGAGGAGAGTATTGCCTATTTGAATGCAGTGATCTCCTTCTACGGGGTCTATTTCATAGGTTCTCTGTTATCGGTCGTAGAGATTCATCTCTTACCTCCCTTTTCAGATCGACGATATACTCTTATATATACCATTACCTCTGCTGATTCTCGTTTCAGTACTGGTTTGGCTTTCTACAAACATGTAGATGAGTGTCCTGGGGTAAGTAAATCTTATTTTCTGTGACACTCTAAGCTATGGTTGGGCACTTTGTTTATAAAGTTCTAAATATATGTATTCAAACATTTATTTTCCTTGACTCAGAATGTTCAACTTTCCTTATTTTCAGACAGTCAGTTTCATATTTGGGATAATGCATTTGAATTAATCATTTTTTTCTTACCTTCAAAAATTTGACTCTGTTTTTCCTGTGGGCTGTTAGGCTCGCGGGGGCTGAAAATGCTTCATTTTATTGCGTCATTCTTGGCGCGGACTTTTTTGGCGCAAAAATTCTTTTCCGTTTCCGGCGTCATACGTGTCGCCGGAAGTTGCGTCATTTTTTGACGTTATTTTGCGCCAAAAATGTCGGCGTTCCGGATGTGGCGTCATTTTTGGCGCCAAAAGCATTTAGGCGCCAAATAATGTGGGCGTCTTATTTGGCGCTAAAAAATAAGGGCGTCGCTTTTGTCTCCACATTATTTAAGTCTTATTTTTTCAGTGCTTCTGGTTGCTAGAAGCTTGTTCTTTGGCATTTTTTCCCATTCCTGAAACTGTCATTTAAGGAATTTGATCAATTTTTCTTTATATGTTGTTTTTTCTCTTACATATTGCAAGATGACTCTCTGAGTCAGAAGATACTACAGGAAAATCGCTGTCTACTGCTGGAGCTACCAAGCTAAGTGTATCTGCTATAATTTTTGGTATCTGTTTCTCCAGCTGTTGTTTGTATTGCATGTCATGACAAACTTATTAATGCAGATAAAATTTCCTTTAGTACTGTTACATTACCTGTTACCTGTTGCTGTTCCGTCAACATCTAATTTTCAGAGTGTTCTTGATAAACATAAGAGATTTTATTTTTTAAATCCATTAAGAAGGCTATGTCTGTTATTTCTCCTTCTAGTTTACATAAAAGTCTTTTAAAACTTCTCTTTTTTCAGATGAATTTTTAAATGAACATCATCATTCTGATACTGATAATGGTTCTTCTGGTTCAGAGGTTTCTGTCTCAGAGGTTGATGCTGATAAATCTTTGTATTTGTTCAAGATGGAATTTATTCGTTCTTTATTTAAAGAATTATTAATTGCATTAGAAATAGAGGATTCTGGTCCTCTTGATTCTAAATCTAAACGTTTAAATAAGGTTTTTAAATCTCCTGTAGTTATTCCAGAAGTGTTTAATCTCCCTGATGCTATTTCTGAAGTAATTTCCAGGGAATGGAATAATTTGGGTAATTCTTTAACTCCTTCTAAACGTTTAAGCAATTATATCCTGTGCCATCTGACAGATTAGAGTTTTTTTTGGGACAAAATCCCTAAGGTTATGGGGCTGTCTCTACTCCTGCTAAATGTGCTACAATTCCTACGGCAGATAGTAATTCATTTAGGGATCCTTTAGATAGGAAAAATTGAATCCTTTCTAAGAAAAGCTTACTTATGTTCAGGTAATCTTCTTAGACTTGCTATATTTTTAGCGGATGTTGCTGCAGCTTCAACTTTTTGGTTAGAAGCTTTAGCGCAACAAGTAACAGATCATAATTTTATAGCATTATTATTATTCTATAACATGCTAATAATTTTATTGGTGATACCATCTTTTGATATCATTAGAGTTGATGTCAGGTATATGTCTCTAGCTATTTTAGCTAGAACAGCTTTATGGATTAAACTTGGAATACTGATATGTCTTCTAAGTCAACTTTGCTTTCCCTTTCTTTTCAGGGTAATAAATTATTATTTCAACTGTTTCTGGAAGGAAGGGAACTTTTTTACCAAAGGATAAAAAATCTAAGGTAAATTTAGGTCTAATGATCATTTCGTTCCTTTCCTCACAATAAGGAACAATAGCCTGATCCTTCATTCGCAGGAGCGGTATCAGTTTGGAAACTATTTCCAGTTTGGAATATATCCAAGCCTTTTAGAAAACCTATAGCCAGCTCCTAAGTACCCATGAAGGTGCGGACCTTATTCCAGCTCAGCTGGTATGAGGCAGATTACGTTTTCTTCAAAGAAATTTTGATCAATTCCGTTCTCAATTTCTGGTTTCAGAACATTGTTTCAGAAAGGTACAGAATTGGCTTCAGTTAAGGCCTCCTGCTAAGAGATTTTTTTCTTTCCCGTGTCCCAGTTAACACAGCAAAGGCTCAGCATTTCTGAAATATGTTTCAGATTTAGAGTTGGCTGGAGTAATTATGCCAGTTCCAGTTCTGGAACAGGGTCTGGGGTTTTATTTTATCTCTTCATTGTACTAAAGAAGGTCAATTCCTTCAGACCAGTTTCGGATCTATCATTATTGAATCGTTATGTAAGGATACCAACATTCAAGAAGGTTACTGTAGGACTGTCCTGCCTTTTGTTTAGCAAGGGCATTATATGTCTACAATAGATTTACAGGATGTGTATCTACATATTCCGATTCATCCAGATCACTTTTTGTGTCTGAGATTCTCTTTTTAGACAAGCATTACCAGTTTTGTGGCTCTACCGTTTGGCCTAGCCTCAGTTCCAAGAATTTCTTTCAAAGGTTCTCGGTGCCCTTCTTTCTGTAATCAGAGAACAGGGTTTTTTGGTATTTCCTTATTGGACAATATCTGGGTACTTGCTCAGTCTTCTCATTTTCGAAGAATCTCATACGAATCGACTTGTGTTGTTTCTTCAAGTTCATGGTTGGAGGATCAATTTACCAATCAGTTCATTGATTCCTCAGACAAGTGTAACCTTTTTAGGTTTCTAGAATAGATTCAGTGTCTATGACTCTGTCCTTGTCAGACAAGAGAAGTTTAACATTGATATCAGCTTGTCAAAACCTTCAGTCACAATCATTCCCTTTGGTAGCCTTATGCATGGAAATTTTAGGTCTTAGGACTGCCGCATCAAATGCGATCTCCTTTGCTCGTTTTCACATGCGACCTCTTCAGCTCTGTATGCTGAACCAATGGTGCAGGGATTACTCAAAGATATCTCAATTAATATCTTTAAACCGATTATACGACACTCTCTGACATGGTGGGCAGATCACCATCGTTTAGTTCAGGGGGCTTCTTTGTTCTTCCGACCTGGACTATAATCTCAACAGATGCAAGTCTTACAGGTTGGGGAGCTGTGTGGGGGTATCTGACGGCACAAGGGGTTTGGGAATCTCAGGAGGTGAGATTTCCGATCTATATTTGGAACTCCGTGCAATTTCAGAGCTCTTCAGTCTTGGCCTCTTCTGAAGAGAGAGTTGTTCATTTGTTTTCAGATAAGACAATGTCACAACTGTGGCATACATCAATCATCAAGGAGGGACTCACAGTCCTCTGGCTATGAAAGAAGTATCTCGAATTTTGGTTTGGGCGGAATCCAGCTCCTGTCTAATCTCTGCGGTTCATATCCCAGGTATGGACAATTTGAAAGCGGATTATCTCAGTCGCCAAACGTTGCACCTGGGCGAATGGTCTTCACCCAGAGGTATTTCCTCAGATTGTTCAAATGTGGGAACTCTCAGAAATAGATCTGATGGTTTCTCATCTAAACAAGAAACTTCCCTGGTATCTGTCCGGATCCAGGGATCCTCGGGCGGAGGCAGTGGATGCATTATCTCTTCCTTACAAGTGTCATCCTGCCTATATCTTTCCGCCTCTAGTTCTTCTTCCAAGGGTATTCTTAATATTCTAAAGGAATGCTCGTTTGTCCTGCTGGTAGCTCCAGCATGGCCTCACAGGTTTTGGTATGCGGATCTTGTCCGGATGGCCTCTTGCCAGCTGTGGACTCTTCCGTTAAGATCAGTCTTTCTGTCTCAAGGTTCTTTTTTCCATCAGGATCTCAAAACCTTAATTTTAAGGTGTGGAGTTTGAACGCTTGATTCTTGGTCAAAGAGGTTTCTCTGACTCTGTGATTGATACTATGTGACAGGCTCGTAAATCTGTATCTAGAGAGATATATTATAGAGTCTGGAAGACTTATATTTCTTCAGGATGGTTTAGATAAAGGTTTGTCCGCAAGTTTTTTGAAAGACAAATCTCTGCTCTTTCTGTTCTTTTTCATAGAAGGATTGCTAATCTTCCTGATATTCATTGTTTTGTACAAGCTTTGGTTTGTATAAAACCTGTCATTAAGTCAATTTCTCCTCTTTGGAGTTTGAATTTGGTTCTGGGGGCTCTTCAAGCTTCTCCTTTTGAACCCATGCATTCTTTGGTCGTTATATTACTTTCTTGGAAAGTTTTGTTTCTTTTGGCCATCTCTTCTGCCAGAAGAATCTCTGAATTATCTACTCTTTTTTGTGAGTCTCCTTTTCTGATTTTGCATCAGGATAAGGCGGTGCTGCGAACTTCTTTTGAATTTTTTACCTAAGGTTGTGAATTCTAACAACATTAGTAGAGAAATTGTGGTTCCTTCATTATGTCCTAATCCTATGAATTCTAAGGAGAAATCATTGCATTCTTTGGATGCTGTTAGAGCTTTGTATTATTATGTTGAAGCTACTAAGTCTTTCCGAAAGACTTCTAGTCTATTTGTCATCTTTTCCGGTTCTAGAAAAGACCAGAAAGCTTCTGCCATTTCTTTGGCATCTTGGTTGAAATCTTTATTTCATCATGCCTATGTTGAGTCGGGTAACACTCCGCCTCAAAGGATTACAGCTCATTCTACTAGGTCAGTTTCTACTTCCTGGGCGTTTAAGAATGAACCTTCGGTTGATCAGATTTGCAAAACAGCAACTTGGTCCTCTTTGCATACTTTTACTAAATTCTACCATTTTGATGTGTTTTCTTCTTCTGAAGCAGTTTTTGGTAGAAACGTACTTCAGGCAGTGGTTTCAGTTTGAATCTTCTGCTTATGTTTTTTCATTAAAATTTTATTCTGGGTGTGGATTATTTTCAGCAGGAATTGGCTGTCTTTATTTTATCCCTCCCTCTCTAATGACTCTTGTGTGGAAAGATCCACATCTTGGGTAATCATTATTCCATACGTCACTAGCTCATGGACTCTTGCTAATTACATGAAAGAAAACATAATTTATGTAAGAACTTACCTGATAAATTCATTTCTTTCATATTAGCAAGAGTCCATGAGGCCCGCCCTTTTTTGTGGTGGTTTTGATTTTTTTGTATAAAGCACAATTATTCCAATTCCTTATTTTATATGCTTTCGCACTTTTTTCTTATCACCCCACTTCTTGGCTATTTGTTAAACTGAATTGTGGGTGTGGTGAGGGGTGTATTTATAGGCATTTTAAGGTTTGGGAAACTTTGCCCCTCCTGGTAGGAATGTATATCCCATACGTCACTAGCTCATGGACTCTTGCTAATATGAAAGAAATGAATTTATCAGGTAAGTTCTTACATAAATTATGTTTTTGAGTTGAGTGTCCCTTTAAAGGGACACTGAATCCAAATTTTTTATTTCGTGATTCAGATAGAGCTGGCAATTTTAAACAACTTTCTAATTTACTCCTATTATCAATTTTTCTTCGTTCTCTTGCTTTCTTTATTTGAAAAAGAAGGCATCTAAGCTATTTTTGGTTCAGACCATGGAAAGCACTTGTTTATTGGTAGGTGAATTTAACAACCAATCAGCAAGAACAACACAGTGTGTTCACCAAAAATGGGCTGGCATCTAAACTTACATTTTTGCATTTCAAATAAAAATACCAAGAGAAGGAAAAGAATTTGATAATAGGAGTAAATTAGAAAGTTGCTTAAAGGGACAGTACACTGTAAAATTGTTTTTCCATAAATGTATTTTAAATGACTTGTTATACCAACTGCAGAGTATAAAATATTTGAGAAATTGCATTTTCGGGTTTATTTGTGTATCTGAAGTAGCTGGTTTTGTGCTTTGAAACCACAGCCTATTACAATGGGTTGAGCTTCAGGTAATATCAGATCTCATTATGTTATCACTTTCATGTACACAGATTTGCTTCCTTATCTTATATTTGTCTGGAACACCAAAGCTCAATACATTGAGACAATGGAAAATTATCATTTTAGTACTTAACTATCATGCCCCCCACTGAGGGTGTAATCTCTTCTGCTGGCTGTGTTTACTTAGGCTTGTCAATAGCGTATACACCAGTATCAAAACTTTCAGTATAGGTTGGGAAACCACAAGCTAAATCAGCTATTTCAAATGCTGAAATAGGAGTAAAGGAGCCACTTGCAACCAATTTAATACACTCTAGCAGGTAAAAGGGATCATTGGGAACAATTTAAAGGGGAGAAAGTTTTTGGGTGAACTGTCCCTTTAAAATTGCATGCTCTATCTGAATCACGATAGAATTTTTTTTGGGTTCAGTGTCCCTTTAAGTATATCTGGTTGTATTCTGTTAAGTGACCACAAGATGGTGAGCCTGAGTTTCAGGATAGTGCATTTATATATATATATATATATATATATATATATATATATATATATATATATATATATATATATAATTTGTAGAAGCGGGCCATGATTAGTAATTTCCATGCGATTCATTTGATACATAGAAGTATATCTTTGTTTAGATATGGTTAGGTACTCAAATAGATATTCATATCTTAAGGGGTTATTATTCAGGTAATAGGTTGGACATATAGTCACCCCTATGACCATATTTAAAATAGCTATACATAGACATTACATTCATATCTAATTATATACCTAAATCTTCATATACTTTCCTATTTATGTTGTATCCAGCATTATGGTGCTTATGGGGTACATTACATTAATGGCTGGTATTTATGGAACTAATCATGGAAAGGTTATATAAAATTAATAGTATTAACCAGGAAATTTTAATGTTATTTGAATGTTGCAAAACATTTACCCATCCCTTATTCTCTGCAATATGAGTACTGTCATTTTGCTGCCCTTATTTCTTTAACCAGCGAAGGTCTACTCTGTCACTTTAATGCATAGTAGAGATGAGTACAGCAAGAGTATTTGAAACAGATATGGGATAAAAAGCGTGGAGACGGGGGGCATTTCCGAGCAGTGTTCTGGATTGGACACAGTTTCTGTAGGCTCCAGCTGAATCTTTAGTAATCCGCTGGTTATTATCTCTTAACAGCAAGAATAGGAACACATAATACAAAAATCCCACAGTCTCTTTTTCTGGCTGTTTTTATGACACTGGGGGCTCAGATCGGAGCATAAAGGCCTAAGGCGGTGGCCTACTACCTCTAGGCAATCACCTCCCCCCTGGAAAGAGCCGGGTTATCAGTGCTGTCAGAGCAACCTGACTTACTGAGCCTCTTCAACTCACATCACTAAATGGATAAAGAGCTGATAAACTATCTAGCACCACTTTACAGCAACATGCCCTCTGGAAGGTAGAAGGAACAACTTATGGTGGGAGAGGACTTCCCTGCAAAACTTGCATCCCTCATGTACAGGCTTATAGAGACCGCTCCATATGATTATCCGCTAAATCGATTTCAACTGCCTAGTACAGAATACACACTTGAATTCTTTGTCACAATTCATTTTATGCAACATTGTTGGGTCACATTCAAAACTGTCCTGGGCCGCTGGTTGGACAAGCTTGGTCTACAGAATACTATAACACAGGTGCCCAGGGGACCCTGTACATTTAGTTTTAAAACTCAAGTAAACCATTTATAGCCATTCCTATTTGGCTTCAGCAGAAAAAGTAACCTAAGTTACAATATGGCGGCGCCCACTGCTTTATGGACATTGAAGGGGATATGAAACTCAATTCTTCAAATTTTAAGAAACTTTATAATTTACTCCAATTATCATTTTTTCTTTGTTCTCTTGGTATCTTTATTTGAAAAAGCAGGAATGTAAACTTAGGAGCTGGGCCATTTTTGGTTCAGACACTGGGTAGCACTTGCTGATTGGTGGCTATATTTAGCTTAATGAAAAATGGGCTGGCTCCTAAGGTTACAGTCCTGCTTTTCAAATAAAGAGTCCAAGAGAAAGAAGAAACATTAATAATATGAGTGTCATGAGATGCAGGACATATGCAGGACACAGCAATGATGGTACAACTCTATTTTATTACAGAGCATGGAAACATACATCAAGTCAGGTTGATTTCACTAACTAACTGCCACACAGACTACCGGACCTAAGCCCCGCCCCCAAACTAGTGACATCACTTCCTGCTCTCATCACATCTTCCCCCTTTTCAATGAGCGAAGCATACATTTAAATATAAAATAACAGGGTATACCAAGAGCATACAACAACATTTTTAAACAGTATATAGCAAACTGATAACAGAAAAATAGACAACATTAATTACATCCTGACTTGGACATCGGGGTAGACTACCCTAGTCCACAGTGACCATGGGATTATTCTGCCCATACTTCCGGTCACTGTCCTAGCTAAAGTCAGTCCCTATATCGGGCTGGAAGTTTCACCACTCTTCCGCTTGATGTAACTTTGCATGAACTGTCCTCTGATACAGAAGGAGGTGAATAAGAGTCCTCTGGAGGCAAAGACATATCCCCGCTGTGATCTTGCTGAGGGGAAGGCACCTCTCTTAGAACAGGGGATCCCACCGGCGGTGGTACTGAGGCATCCAGTTCGAGACTCTCTGGTACAGGCTGAAGATGTCTTCGGTTACGGCGTGTAACCGTCCCTCCATCAGTAAGGACTGCATAAGACCTTGGTTCTGGAGAGCGTCCAATTACCGTAGCAGGCGTCTTCCATTTCTTCTCATCATCCAGTTTAATTCTGACACTTTGCCCCGCATTTAGTTCCTGTAAGGGCCTGACAGAATGTCTCCTGTCGTAGAAGAAACAATAGCCCTTTTTGGCCTCTTCATCCCTCCTAAGGACTTCGTCCCGAGGAACAGAGCCAGTCAGCTTGAAGACACCCACTGAAGGTAAAGTGGTGTGAATCTGGGGTCCTAGCATCAGCTGCGCTGGGCTAAACCCAGTGGCTATATGACAAGAGGGCTAGGTACGGCTCAGATTGCTTTAAAATGAACTTTGTTGTTTGAACTGCCCTTTCAGCCATTCTGTTGGCCTGCGGGTAATGTGGACTTGACGTGGAATGTACAAAGTCATATTCTCTGCTGAAAGCACTGAACTCTGTAGAAGCGAACTGCATGCCATTATCACTCACCAGCTCCATCGGAATGCCCCACCGGGCGAACAAGCTCTTCAGACAAATGATAATGGCTTGACTTGTGATATCATTCAAGGGTGCAATTTCCAAATACCTGGAATAGTAGTCGATCACAACAAGGAACTTTCTTTCATGTAATTAGCAAGAGTCCATGAGCTAGTGACGTATGGGATATACATTCCTACCAGGAGGGGCAAAGTTTCCCAAACCTTAAAATGCCTATAAATACACCCCTCACCACACCCACAATTCAGTTTTACAAACTTTGCCTCCGATGGAGGTGGTGAAGTAAGTTTGTGCTAGATTCTACGTTGATATGCGCTCCGCAGCAAGTTGGAGCCCGGTTTTCCTCTCAGCGTGCAGTGAATGTCAGAGGGATGTGAGGAGAGTATTGCCTATTTAAATGCAGTGATCTCCTTCTACGGGGTCTATTTCATAGGTTCTCTGTTATCGGTCGTAGAGATTCATCTCTTACCTCCCTTTTCAGATCGACGATATACTCTTATATATACCATTACCTCTGCTGATTCTCGTTTCAGTACTGGTTTGGCTTTCTACAAACATGTAGATGAGTGTCCTGGGGTAAGTAAATCTTATTTTCTGTGACACTCTAAGCTATGGTTGGGCACTTTGTTTATAAAGTTCTAAATATATGTATTCAAACATTTATTTGCCTTGACTCAGAATGTTCAACTTTCCTTATTTTCAGACAGTCAGTTTCATATTTGGGATAATGCATTTGAATTAATCATTTTTTCTTACCTTTCAAAAATTTGACTCTTTTTTCCCTGTGGGCTGTTAGGCTCGCGGAGGCTGAAAATGCTTCATTTTATTGCGTCATTCTTGGCGCTGATTTTTTTGGCGCAAAAATTCTTTTCCGTTTCCGGCGTCATACGTGTCGCCGGAAGTTGCGTCATTTTTTTGACGTTATTTTGCGCCAGAAATGTCGGCGTTCTGGATGTGGCGTCATTTTTGGCGCCAAAAGCATTTAGGCGCCAAATAATGTGGGCGTCTTGTTTGGCGCTAAAAAATATGGGCGTCGCTTTTGTCTCCACATTATTTAAGTCTCATTATTTATTGCTTCTGGTTGCTAGAAGCTTGTTCACTGGCATTTTTTTCCCATTCCTGAAACTGTCATTTAAGGATTTTGTTCAATTTTGCTTTATATGTTGTTTTTTCTATTACATATTGCAAGATGTTCCACGTTGCAACTGAGTCAGAAGATACTTTAGGAAAATCACTGCCGGGGCTGGAGCTACCAAGCTAAGTGTATCTGCTATAAATTTTTGGTATCTGTTTCTCCAGCTGTTGTTTGTATTGCATGTCATGACAAACTTATTAATGCAGATAAAATTTCCTTTAGTACTGTTATATTAACTGTTGCTGTTCCGTCAACATCTAAATTTCAGAGTGTTCCTGATAAACATAAGAGATTTTATTTTTTAAATCCATTTAGAAGGCTGTGTCTGTTATTTCTCCTTCTAGTTTACATAAAAGTCCTTTAAAACTTCTCTTTTTTTCAGATGAATTTTTAAATGAACATCATCATTCTGATACTGATAATGGTTCTTCTGGTTCAGAGGTTTCTGTTTCAGAGGTTGATGCTGATAAATCTTTATATTTGTTCAAGATGGAATTTATTCGTTCTTTATTTTAAAGAAGTATTAATTGCTTTAGATATAGAGGATTCTGGTCCTCTTGATACTGAATCCAAACGTTTAAATAGGGTTTTTAAATCTCCTGTAGTTATTCCAGAAGTGTTTAATCTCCCTGTTTTTTCTGAAGTAATTTCCAGGGAATGGAATAATTTGGGTAATTCTTTTACTCCTTCTAAACGTTTAAGCAATTATATCCTGTGCCATCTGACAGATTAGAGTTTTTTGGGACAAAATCCCTAAGGTTTGGGGCTGTCTCTATTCCTGCTAAAATGTACTACTATTTCTACGGCAGATAGTACTAAATTTAAGGATCCTTTAGATAAGAAAATTGAATCCTTTCTAAGAAAAGTTTACTTATGTTCAGGTAATCTTCTTAGACCTGCTATATTTTTACCGGATGTTGCTGCAGCTTCAACTTTTTGGTTAGAAGTTTTAGCACAACAAGTAACAGATCATAATTTTATAGCATTATTATTATTCTATAACATGCTAATAATTTTATTGGTGATACCATCTTTTGATATCATTAGTGTTGATGTCAGGTATATGTCTCTAGCTATTTTAACTAGAAAAGCTTTATGGATTAAACTTGGAATGCTGATATGTCTTCTAAGTCAACTTTGTTTTCCCTTTCTGTCCAGGGTAATAATCATTTTTTCGTTCTTTTTTTCATAATAAGGAACAAAAGCCTGATCCTTCATCCTCAGGAGCGGTATCAGTTTGGAAACGTTTTCCAGTTTGGAATATATCCAAGCCTTATAGAAACCTATAGTCAGCTCCTAAGTACCCATGAAGGTGCGGCCCTTTTTTCCAGTTCAGCTGGTATGGGGCAGATTACGTTTTCTTCAAAGGAATTTGGATCAATTCCGTTCTCAATCTCTGGTTTCAGAACATTGTTTCAGAAAGGTACAGAATTGGCTTCAAGTTAAGGCCTCCTGCTAAGAGATTTTTTTCTTTCCCGTGTCCCAGTTAACACAGCAAGGCTCAGCATTTCTGAAATGTGTTTCAGATCTAGAGTTGGCTGGAGTAATTATGCCAGTTCCAGTTCTGGAACAGGGACTAGGGTTTTATTTTATCTCTTCATTGTACCAAAGAAGGTCAATTCCTTCAGACCAGTTTCGGATCTATCAATATTGAATCGTTATGTAAGGATACCAACATTCAAGATGGTTACTGTAGGACTATTCTGC
Source organism: Bombina bombina (assembly GCF_027579735.1). Classification (NCBI taxonomy): domain Eukaryota; kingdom Metazoa; phylum Chordata; class Amphibia; order Anura; family Bombinatoridae; genus Bombina; species Bombina bombina. Next base: position 44,127,810 of record NC_069501.1, read on the forward strand.
CTTTTGTTTAGTAAGGGCATTATATGTCTACAGTAGATTTACAGGATGTGTATCTGCATATTCCGATTCATCCAGATCATTTTTAGTGTCTGAGATTCTCTTTTTAGACAAGCATTACCAGTTTTGTGGCTCTACCGTTTGGCCTAGCCTCAGTTCCAAGAATTTTTTTCAAAGATTCTCGGTGCCCTTCTTTCTGTATTCAGAGAACGGGGTTTTGGTATTTCCTTATTTGGACGATTATCTTGGTATTTGCTCAGTCTTCTCATTCGAAGAGATTTGTGTTGTTTCTTCAAGATCATGGTTGGAGGATCAATTTACCAAAAAGTTAATTGATTCCTCAGTCAAGGGTAACCTTCTGGGTTTCCAGATAGATTCAGTGTCCATGACTCTGTCTTTAACAGACAAAAGACGTCTAAAATTGATTTCAGCTTGTCGAAACCTTCAGTCACAATCATTCCCTTCAGTTACCTTATGCATGGAAATTCTAGGTCTTATGACTGCTGCAATCGGACGCGATCCCCTTTGCTCGTTTTCACATGCAACCTCTTCAGCTCTGTATGCTGAATCACTGGTGCAAGGATTACACAAAGATATCTCAATTTATATCTTTAAAAACCGATTGTTCGACACTCTCTAACGTGGTGGACAGATCACCATCGTTTAATTTAGGGGGCTTCTTTTTGTGCTTCTGACCTGGACTGTAATTTCAACAGATACAAGTCTCACAGGTTGGGGAGCTGTGTGGGGATCTCTGACGGCACAAGGAGTTTGGGAATCTCAGGAGGTGAGATTACCGATCAATATTTTGGAACTCCGTGCAATTTTCAGAGCTCTTCAGTTTTGGCCTCTTCTGTAGAGAGAATCGTTCATTTGTTTTCAGACAGACAATGTCACAACTGTGGCATACATCAATCATCAAGGAGGGACTCACAGTCCTCTGGCTATGAAAGAAGTATCTCGAATTTTTTTGGTTTGGGTGGAATCCAGCTCCTGTCTAATCTCTGCGGTTTATATCCCAGGTGTAGACAATTGGGAAGCGGATTATCTCAGCCGCCAAATGTTCCATCCGGGCGAATGGTCTCTTCACCCAGAGGTATTTCTTCAGATTGTTCAAATGTGGGAACTTCCAGAAATAGATCTGATGGCGTCTCATCTAAACAAGAAACTTCCCAGATATCTGTCCAGATCCCGGGATCCTCAGGCGGAGGCAGTGGATGCATTTTCACTTCCTTGGAAGTATCATCCTGCCTATATCTTTCCGCCTCTAGTTCTTCTTCCAAGAGTAATCTCCAAGATACTGAAGGAATGCTCGTTTGTTCTGCTGGTAGCTCCGGCATGGCCTCACAGGTTTGGTATGCGGATCTTGTCCGGATGGCCTCTTGCCAACCATGGACTCTTCCGTTAGACCAGACTTTCTGTCGCAAGGTCCTTTTTTCCATCAGGATCTGAAATCCTTAAATTTATAGGTATGGAGATTGAACGCTTGATTTTTGGTCAAAGAGATTTCTCTGACTCTGTGATTAATACTATGTTACAGGCTCGTAAATCTGTATCTAGAGAGATATATTATAGAGTCTGGAAGACTTATATTTTTTGGTGTCTTTCTCATCATTTTTCTTGGCATTCTTTTAGAATGCCGAGAATTTGTTTCAGTTTCTTCAGGATGGTTTAGATAAGGGTTTGTCTGCAAGTTCCTTGAAAGGACAAATCTCTGCTCTTTCTGTTCTTTTTCACAGAAAGATTGCTATTCTTCCTGATATTCATTGTTTTGTACAAGCTTTGGTTCGTATAAAACCTGTCATTAAGTCAATTTCTCCTCCTTGGAGTTTGATTTTGGTTCTGGGAGCTCTTCAAGCTCCTCCCTTTGAACCTATGCATTCATTGGTCATTAAATTACTTTCTTGGGAAGTTTTGTTCCTTTTGGCCATCTCTTCTGCCAGAAGAGTTTCTGAATTATCTGCTCTTTTCTTGTGAGTCTCCTTTTCTGATTTTTCATCAGGATAAGGCGGTGTTGCGAACTTCTTTTGAATTTTTACCTAAAGTTGTGATTTCCAACAACATTAGTAGAGAAATTGTGGTTCCTTCATTATGTCCTAATCTTAAGAATTCTAAGGAGAAAGCATTGCATTCTTTGCATGTTGTTAGAGCTTTGAAATATTTTGTTGAAGCTACTAAGTCTTTCCGAAAGACTTCTAGTCTATTTGTTATCTTTTCCGGTTCTAGAAAAGGCCAGAAAGCTTCTGCCATTTCTTTGGCATCTTGGTTGAAATCTTTAATTCATCTTGCCTATGTTGAGTCGGGTAAAACTCCGCCTCAGAGGATTACAGCTCATTCTACCAGGTCAGTTTCTACTTCCTGGGCGTTTAGGAATGAAGCTTCGGTTGATCAGATTTGCAAAGCAGCAACTTGGTCCTCTTTGCATACTTTTTCAATTCTACCTTTTTGATGTATTTTCTTCTTCTGAAGCAATTTTTGGTAGAAAAGTACTTCAGGCAGCGGTTTCAGTCTGAATCTTCTGCTTATGTTTTTTATTAAACTTTATTTTGGGTGTGGATTATTTTCAGCAGGAATTGGCTGTCTTTATTTTATCCCTCCCTCTCTAGTGACTCTTGTGTGGAAAGATCCACATCTTGGGTAATCATTATCCCATACGTCACTAGCTCATGGACTCTTGCTAATTACATGAAAGAAAACATAATTTATGTAAGAACTTACCTGATAAATTCATTTCTTTCATATTAGCAAGAGTCCATGAGGCCCACCCTTTTTGTGGTGGTTATGATTTTTTTGTATAAAGCACAATTATTCCAATTCCTTATTTTATATGCTTTCGCACTTTTTTTTATCACCCCACTTCTTGGCTATTCGTTAAACTGAATTGTGGGTGTGGTGAGGGGTGTATTTATAGGCATTTTAAGGTTTGGGAAACTTTGCCCCTCCTGGTAGGAATGTATATCCCATACGTCACTAGCTCATGGACTCTTGCTAATATGAAAGAAATGAATTTATCAGGTAAGTTCTTACATAAATTATGTTTTTTCCCGTGCAGTTCACACAAATCAGCAGCTATTTTCTGCCACGGCCCCACAGGCAGCGGAGTAGAAATCAAGGGCTCCCTTCTCTGAGTAGGCTGGCATTCCCGGCAAAAGGCACATTTAGACACGTGATCTGCAACGTCTGAGCTGATCCCAGGCCACCACACAGCTGTAGCTGCCCTTTCTCTGCACTTTGTAATGCCTAAGTGGCCATCGTGAATCCTGTTTAACATCTCCTTCCTCATGCTGACAGGAATAACGATGCGGTCTTGGAACAGCACCAACCCCTCCAGCTCTGTGAGCTGCGACCTCTCTGACTGGTAAGAACTTAGACATCCAGGCTGCCCGGCTCTCGGGCCAGCCTTCTTTTATGTACTTTATAACCTCTTGCAGATCTGTGTCCAAATATGTCTCTTTCTTTATTTCTTCCAGTTTCCTTGAAGAAATGGACTTTGAGGCCAGAACCGAATCAACATACACTTTCACATCAGATTTGGTTGAGGATTCTTCAGCAGCAGGCAGCGGGAGCCTGGATAGTGTATCTGCCACAACCAGTTGTTTCCCCGGCACATGCACTGCCTGAACATTGAACCTGAGTAGTCTCATTAAAAGTCTCTGGCATCTTAAGGGTGTTTTGTCGATATCATAAGAGTTGATTAGAGGGACTAGCGGTTTATGGTCAGTCTCCAGACTAAATTTCTCTAAACCCACTAGATAACGCTGAAAGTGCTCACAGGCCCAAACTGCAGCCAGGCACTCTTTCTCAATTTGAGCGTATTTTGACTCAGCAGCCGTCAGTGTGCGGGAACAGTAGGCGATGGGCTGTAGTTTATTTCCATTTAACTGCAGGAGAGCAGCCCCCAACCCATAACTGCTTGCATCAGCACTAACCACAGTCTTTTTAGAAGGGTCGTAGAACCCCACAGGGACTTGGCCTGCATAAAAGATTTTTCTTGTGAAGGTCCCCAAACCCAGGCAATGTCTTTCTTTAGCAACTCTGTGATATGGTGTAGAACTGTTGATAAATCTGGAAGAAACTTGCCCACATAATTTACAAGGCCCAATATCTGTCTCAGCTCATGTACATCAGAAGGACTTTTCATCTGTTCAATAGCACAAATTTTCTCGGGGTCTGGTTTGATGCCATCCCCGTTGATGATATGCCCAAAGTAACAAAATTCAGTTACTAAAATTACATTTTTCTTTATTTAACTTCAGCCCAGACTCTTTGATAGCCTGCAGCACACAACTTAAACGCTGATCATGCTCCTCCACTGTAGACCCATACACTAGAATGTCGTCCATGACGACTGCCGTGCCCACGTGGTCACTCAGGAGAGAACTCATTTCCCTTTGAAAGATTTCAGGAGCAGAGGATATCCCAAAGGGGAGTCTGCAGAAGCAAAACCGACCTACTGGTGTGATAAAGGTAGTCAGTTTGCGGCACTTTGGATCTAAGGGGATCTGCCAAAAGGCGCTAGAAGCTTCCAATGTAGAAAAGAACTTCACCCAGCCAACTTTGGAGCTATATCTTCTAATGTCGGCAGCACAAATCTCTCTCTCTTCACTGCCTCATTCAACCTTTTCAGGTCCACACAGATGCGCACCTTTCCGTTTTTCTTTGCAACAGGAACAATGGGGGCACACCAATCAGTCGCTTCAACAACCTCTTCAATAACCCCCATAGACTTCATGCGCATAAGCTCCTTCTCCACTTGAGGCATGAGCGGGAACGGAATTCTACGGGGAGTAGAAATATTGTATGGGACTGCGTCACTTTTAAGTGCTATACGGACTGGCTTGCAATTCAGTAGGCCCAATTCGCCAAACATATCTTCGGAGATCTCATTCACTCTGGCCATGAGGTCCAAGTCACAGGCTGCTTTTCTGCTCAATAAATTGCTAACACACTGACCTCGAATCACATTCACCCACATGGTGAATTTCCTTTGCTTGCTGGCAAGAAATTTCCCCGCATAATCAATGCGGCCACCAGGACTATGGACATTTGTAGTAACCTTCGCCAGCTGGGGCTGTCGAGGCAGTTTCATAAATGCAGCGAGAGACATTACAGTGATATCTGCTCCTGTGTCAATCTTAAAATCAACTTTGGCTCCCATTACAGTAAAAGTAACCTTCCAATCTTCCTCTGAGCTTGGCCGTTCCAAAACAGACCCCACAAAAGACACTTCGTGACCCTCCTGGTCACTGTCCACCTGCATCTCCTTAATGTATTCAGTTTTACACACCACTTCAAAATGGCCCATTCTGTTACATTTTCTGCATCTTTTATCTCTGGCCGGGCATATAACACTCTGATCATGAGCCCGGTAGCACCGTGTGCATCGGGCATGCTGCGCCCATCCACTTCTAGGTCTATCCATTATTTTAGATCTACCGCTCACACTGTGCCTTTCACTAGCAGTTTTCCTAGACTGTTGCACTTCATCTACAATACTCTCAGACCTCAGATCAGCACTCTGCTTTTTCACCAGTTCATTCTGGCGGGCCATCCTAATAGCCCCATCTAAAGTTAAATCAAGCTCTAACTGCAGCTTCAGTGAGACTTCAGCATCTGCAATCCCAATAACTATTCTGTCTCTGATTAGCTCTTCTTTAGCAACACCAAACTCACAGAATTCAGCTAGTTCATACAGGCTGCGCACAAATGACTCCACAGATTCTCCCACACGCTGATTACGTTTGTGAAAACAAGCTCTCTCATGAATCACATTTCTTTTGGGCACAAAGTGGGCACTGAGTTTATCCATAACTATATCAAAGTTAACTTCTTCCCCTTCTTGGAAAGTAAAAGCATTGAACACTGGCTCCACATCTTTCCCCATAGAGTATAAAAGAGAATTAACTTGTACTTCACCACTCTCAGCTACAGGCTGAGAAAAGTCAAAAGGCTCAGGTGGGGTAAACTTTGACATCGTCATCGATCAGGAACAGAAGCGCAGGCAAGAACTTCTGACACCATGTCATGAGATGCAGGACACAGCAATGATGGTACAACTCTATTTCTTTCATGTAATTAGCAAGAGTCCATGAGCTAGTGACGTATGGGATATACATTCCTACCAGGAGGGGCAAAGTTTCCCAAACCTCAAAATGCCTACAAATACACCCCTCACCACACCCACAAATCAGTTTTACAAACTTTGTCTCCTATGGAGGTGGTGAAGTAAGTTTGTGCTAGATTCTACGTTGATATGCGCTCCGCAGCAGGTTGGAGCCCGGTTTTCCTCTCAGCGTGCAGTGAATGTCAGAGGGATGAGAGGAGAGTATTGCCTGTTTGAATTCAATGATCTCCTTCTACGGGGTCTATTTCATAGGTTCTCTGTTATCGGTCGTAGAGATTCATCTCTTACCTCCCTTTTCAGATCGACAATATACTCTTATATATATATACCATTTCCTCTGCTGATTTTCGTTTCAGTACTGGTTTGGCTTTCTACAAACATGTAGATGAGTGTCCTGGGGTAAGTAAGTCTTATTTTCTGTGACACTCTAAGCTATGGTTGGGCACTTTATTTATAAAGTTCTAAATATATGTATTCAAACATTTATTTGCCTTGACTCAGAATGTTCAACATTCCTTATTTTCAGACAGTCAGTTTCATATTTGGGATAATGCATTTGAATCAATCATTTTTCTTACCTTAAAAATTTGACTTTTTTTCCCTGTGGGCTGTTAGGCTCACGGGGGCTGAAAATGCTTCATTTTATTGCGTCATTCTTGGCGCGGACTTTTTTGGCGCAAAATTTTTTTTCTGTTTCCGGCGTCATACGTGTCGCCGGAAGTTGCGTCATTTTTTACGTTCTTTTGTGCCAAAAATGTCGGCGTTCCGGACGTGGCGTCATTTTTGGCGCCAAATAATGTGGGCGTCTTATTTGGCGCTAAAAAAATATGGGCGTCGCTTTTGTCTCCACATTATTTAAGTCTCATTTTTCTTTGCTTCTGGTTGCTAGAAGCTTGTTCCTTGGCATTTTTTCCCATTCCTGAAACTGTCATTTAAGGAATTTGATCAATTTTGCTTTATATGTTGTTTTTTCTCTTACATATTGCAAGATGTCTCACGTTGCATCTGAGTCAGAAGATACTTCAGGAAAATCGCTGTCTGGTGCTGGAACTACCAAAGCTAAGTGTATCTGCTGTAAACTTTTGGTAGCTGTTCCTCCAGCTGTTGTTTGTATTAATTGTCATGACAAACTTGTTAATGCAGATAATATTTCCTTTAGTAATGTACCATTACCTGTTGCAGTTCCATCAACATCTAATGTTCAGAGTGTTCCTGATAACATAAGAGATTTTGTTTCTGAATCCATCAAGAAGGCTATGTCTGTTATTCCTCCTTCTAGTAAACATAAAAAATCTTTTAAAACTTCCCTTTATACAGATGAATTTTTAAATGAACATCATCATTCTGATTCTAATGACTCTTCTGGTTCAGAGGATTCTGTCTCAGAGGTTGATGCTGATAAATCTTCATATTTATTTAAAATTGAATTTATTCGTTCTTTACTTAAAGAAGTACTAATTGCTTTAGAAATTGAGGATTCTGGTCCTCTTGATACTAAATCTAAACGTTTAGATAAGGTCTTTAAATCTCCTGTGGTTATTCCAGAAGTTTTTCCTGTTCCTGGTGCTATTTCTGAAGTAATTTCCAGAGAATGGAATAATTTGGGTAATTAATTTACTCCTTCTAAACGTTTTAAGCAATTATATCCTGTGCCGTCTGACAGATTAGAATTTTGGGACAAAATCCCTAAAGTTGATGGGGCTATTTCTACCCTTGCTAAACGTACTACTATTCCTACGTCAGATGGTACTTCGTTTAAGGATCCTTTAGATAGGAAAATTGAGTCCTTTCTAAGAAAAGCTTATCTGTGTTCAGGTAATCTTCTTAGACCTGCTATATCATTGGCTGATGTTGCTGCAGCTTCAACTTTTTGGTTGGAAACTTTAGCGCAACAAGTAACAGATCATGATTCTCATAATATTATTATTCTTCTTCAACATGCTAATAATTTTATCTGTGATGCCATTTTTGATATTATCAGAGTTGATGTCAGGTTTATGTCTCTAGCTATTTTAGCTAGAAGAGCTTTATGGCTTAAAACTTGGAATGCTGATATGTCTTCTAAATAGACTCTACTTTCCATTTCTTTCCAGGGTAACAAATTATTTGGTTCTCAGTTGGATTCTATTATCTCAACTGTTACTGGTGGGAAAGGAACTTTTTTACCACAGGATAAAAAATCTAAGGGTAAAAACAGGGCTAATAATCGTTTTCGTTCCTTTCGTTTCAACAAAGAACAAAAGCCTGATCCTTCATCCTCAGGAGCAGTTTCAGTTTGGAAACCATCTCCAGTCTGGAATAAATCCAAGCCTTCTAGAAAAGCAAAGCCAGCTTCTAAGTCCACATGAAGGTACGGCCCTCATTCCAGCTCAGCTGGTAGGGGACAGGTTATGTTTTTTCAAAGAAATTTGGATCAATTCTGTTCACAATCTTTGGATTCAGAACATTGTTTCAGAAGGGTACAGAATTGGTTTCAAGATAAGACCTCCTGCAAAGAGATTTTTTCTTTCCCGTGTCCCAGTAAATCCAGTGAAAGCTCAAGCATTTCTGAAATGTGTTTCAGATCTAGAGTTGGCTGGAGTAATTATGCCAGTTCCAGTTCTGGAACAGGGGCTGGGGTTTTATTCGAATCTCTTCATTGTACCAAAGAAGGAGAATTCCTTCAGACCAGTTCTGGATCTAAAAATATTGAATCGTTATGTAAGGATACCAACGTTCAAAATGGTAACTGTAAGGACTATCTTGCCTTTTGTTCAGCAAGGGCATTATATGTCCACAATAGATTTACAGGATGCATATCTGCATATTCCGATTCATCCAGATCATTATCAGTTCCTGAGATTCTCTTTCCTGGACAAGCATTACCAGTTTGTGGCTCTGCCGTTTGGCCTAGCTACAGCTCCAAGAATTTTTACAAAGGTTCTCGGTGCCCTTCTGTCTGTAATCAGAGAACAGGGTATTGTGGTATTTCCTTATTTGGACGATATCTTGGTACTTGCTCAGTCTTCACATTTAGCAGAATCTCATACAAATCGACTTGTGTTGTTTCTTCAAGATCATGGTTGGAGGATCAATTCACTAAAAAGTTCATTGATTCCTCAGACAAGGGTAACCTTTCTGGGTTTCCAGATAGATTCAGTGTCCATGACTCTGTCTTTGACAGACAAGAGACGTCTAAAATTGATTTCAGCTTGTCGAAACCTTCAGTCACAATCATTCCCTTCTGTAGCCTTATGCATGGAAATTCTAGGTCTTATGACTGCTGCATCGGACGCGATCCCCTTTGCTCGTTTTCACATGCGACCTCTTCATCTCTGTATGCTGAATCAATGGTGCAGGGATTACACAAAGATATCTCAATTAATATCTTTAAAACCGATTGTACGACACTCTCTAACGTGGTGGACAGATCACCATCGTTTAATTCAGGGGGCTTCTTTTGTTCTTCTGACCTGGACTGTAATTTCAACAGATGCAAGTCTTACAGGTTGGGGAGCTGTGTGGGGATCTCTGACGGCACAAGGAGTTTAAGAATCTCAGGAGGTGAGATTACTGATCAATATTTTGGAACTCCGTGCAATTTTCAGAGCTCTTCAGTCTTGGCCTCTTCTGAAGAGAGAATCATTCATTTGTTTTCAGACAGACAATGTCACAACTGTGGCATACATCAATCATCAAGGAGGGACTCACAGTCCTCTGGCTATGAAAGAATTATCTCAAATTCTGGTTTGGGCGGAATCCAGCTCCTGTCTAATCTCTGCGGTTCATATCCCAGGTATAGACAATTAGGAAGCGGATTATCTCAGTCGCCAAACGTTGCATCCGGGCGAATGGTCTCTTCACCCAGAGGTATTTCTTCAGATTGTTCAAATGTGGGAACTTCCAGAAATAGATCTGATGGCGTCTCATCTAAACAAGAAACTTCCCAGGTATCTGTCCAGATCCCGGGATCCTCAGGCGGAGGCAGTGGATGCATTATCACTTCCTTGGAGGAATGCTCGTTTGTTCTGCTGGTAGCTCCGGCATGGCCTCTCAGGTTTTGGTATGCGGATCTTGTCCGGATGGCCTCTTGCCATCCGTGGACTCTTCCGTTAAGACCAGACCTTCTGTCGCAAGGTCCTTTTTTCCATCAGGATCTCAAATCCTTAAATTTAAAGGTATGGAGATTGAACGCTTGATTCTTGGTCAAAGAGGTTTCTCTGACTCTGTGATTAATACTATGTTACAGGCTCGTAAATCTGTATCTAGAGAGATATATTATAGAGTCTGGAAGACTTATATTTCTTGGTGTCTTTCTCATCATTTTTCTTGGCATTCTTTTAGAATTCCGAGAATTTTACAGTTTCTTCAGGATGGTTTAGATAAAGGTTTGTCCGCAAGTTCTTTGAAAGGACAAATCTCTGCTCTTTCTGTTCTTTTTCACAGAAAGATTGCTAATCTTCCTGATATTCATTGTTTTGTACAAGCTTTGGTTCGTATAAAACCTGTCATTAAGTCAATTTCTCCTCCTTGGAGTTTGAATTTGGTTCTGGGGGCTCTTCAAGCTCCTCCTTTTGAACCCATGCATTCATTGGACATTAAATTACTTTCTTGGAAAGTTTTGTTCCTTTTGGCGATCTCTTCTGCCAGAAGAGTCTCTGAATTATCTGCTCTTTCTTGTGAGCCTCCTTTTCTGATTTTTCATCAGGATAAGTGTTGCAAACTTCTTTTGAATTTTTACCTAAGGTTGTGAATTCCAACAACATTAGTAGAGAAATTGTGGTTCCCTCATTATGTCCTAATTCTAAGGAGAAATCGTTGCATTCTTTGGATGTTGTTAGAGCTTTGAAATATTATGTTGAAGCTACTAAGTCTTTCCGAAAGACTTCTAGTCTATTTGTTATCTTTTCCGGTTCTAGAAAAGGCCAGAGAGCTTCTGCCATTTCTTTGGCATCTTGGTTGAAATCTTTAATTCATCTTGCCTATGTCGATTCGGGTAAAACTCTGCCTCAAAGGATTACAGCTCATTCTACTAGGTCAGTTTCTACTTCCTGGGCGTTTAGGAATGAAGCTTCGGTTGATCAGATTTGCAAAGCAGCAACTTGGTCCTCTTTGCATACTTTTACTAAATTCTACCATTTTGATGTATTTTCTTCTTCTGAAGCAGTTTTTGGTAGAAAAGTACTTCAGGCAGCGGTTTCAGTTTGAATCTTCTGTTTATGTTTTTCATTAAACTTTATTTTGGGTGTGCATTATTTTCAGCAGGAATTGGCTGTCTTTATTTTATCCCTCCCTCTCTAGTGACTCTTGCGTGGAAGATCCACATCTTGGGTAGTCATTATCCCATACGTCACTAGCTCATGGACTCTTGCTAATTACATGAAAGAAAACATAATTTATGCAAGAACTTACCTGATAAATTCATTTCTTTCATATTAGCAAGAGTCCATGAGGCCCACCCTTTTTTGTGGTGGTTATGATTTTTTTGTATAAAGCACAATTATTCCAATTCCTTATTTTATATGCTTTCGCACTTTTTTCTTATCACCCCACTTCTTGGCTATTCGTTAAACTGATTTGTGGGTGTGGTGAGGGGTGTATTTGTAGGCATTTTGAGGTTTGGGAAACTTTGCCCCTCCTGGTAGGAATGTATATCCCATACGTCACTAGCTCATGGACTCTTGCTAATATGAAAGAAATGAATTTATCAGGTAAGTTCTTACATAAATTATGTTTTTATTACAGAGCATGGAAACATACATCTAGTCAGGTTGATTTCACTAACTAACTGCCACACAGACTACCGGACCTAAGCCCCGCCCCCAAACTAGTGACATCACTTCCTGCTCTCATCACAATGAGTAAATTAGAAAGTTGTTTAAAATTGCTGCTCTATCTGAATCATGAAAGAAAAGAATTGGGTTTCATATCCCTTTAACTTTACTTTTATATTTTCAATATTTAAACAACTAATATCATTTTTAAAAATACATGTACAAATTATTCTCAGGCTAATCTTTGCTCTGAATACATCATTCAAGATTTATTTAGTATTTAATGTCCCTTTATGGGGGAGAAAATTGTACAATGTATCCTTAAAGGGACATTAAACACTAAACAAAAGCTAGATAGAAGAAAAGATTAGTCTGAGAATAACATGTAGATGTATTTTTAAAGTTTCATTAGCTGTTTAAATATTTACAAAATAAGTGTAAAGCTTAGTGTCTGTAAAACAATGGGAGCTGCTATGTTGTAACTTAGGTTACCTTATCTGCTGTGGCCAATTAGGGAAAGTTATAAATAGGTCACTAGAATGTAGCCAATGGCTGTGTGCTCTGAACTTCCATCTCTAACAGGAACTGAAAAGATCACTATTTCAGAATGGGATTACAGGAAAAAGGGACAAAATAAATAATGAAAGTATATTGCAGACTTGTATGTATGTATATATATATATATATATATATATATATATGTATATGTGTGTGTGTGATTTATCATTTTATATTACCATTTTAAAGTGTTTAATGTCCCTTTTAGAATGAAGATACATCACACAACTCGTGCTCACTTCAGATACTTACACAAGGATCCTAGTTGTCTCATGGGAACTATTCTTGAACACATCAAACAAAAACATAGAGGAGGAGATATATTATTACATTTAAGAAAAAGAGTGGTCTTCACATGCTTAGAAATGAGCATATGAGCCTACCTAGGTTTAGCCTTCAACAAAGAATATCAAGAGAACAAAGGACATTTTATGATAAAAGTAAATTGGAAAGTTGTTTAAAATTGCATTCCCTATCTGAATCATGAAAGTTTAATGTTGACTAGACTGTCCCTTTAAGTGTAGCTGAGCTTCACTTGGATATATTCTCTGAAACGTCACCCTAATAAACTACTTATGATTTTCAGAATTTGTGTAGAGATGTGTGTGTACCACTAGATGGCGGCAGTAGTATTCTATAGAAGTGAAGGACCAAGGTGAACAAATAATGAATGTGGTTTATATATTGCTATCTCTGTGATGTTGTGTGGTTCATAACGATGGTTTAAAGCAAAGGAAAACACAGCAAGTAATTATATATAATTATATAAATATTGCACACAAGTCTGCAGCAATAGAAATGAACACTCAGTCTACACCAAAATTGTTACTGTTTTAAAAAGATAGATAATGCATTTACTGCCCATTCCCCAGCTTTGCACAACCAACATTGTTATATTAATATACTTTATAACCTTTAACCCTCTAAATGTATTCCTGTTTCTAAGCCATTAAAGACGGCCTCTTATCACATGCTTTTTTAATATACTTTTCACAACAGGAGACTGCTAGTTCATGTGAGCTATATAGATAACATTGTGCTATCTCCTGTGGAGTTGTGGCTAACACTGCAGTAATTTGCTAAAATGCAAGTCAATAGATAATAAATAAAAAGTCATGTGATCAAGGGGCTGTCAGAAGAGGCTTAGACACAAGGTAATCACAGAGGTAAAAAGTATATTAATATAATGGTATTGGTTATGGAAAACTGGGAAATGGGTAATAAAGGGATTATCTGTCTTTTTAAACATTAACATTAATATTTTTGAAACTGACTGTTTTCAAAAAGTTGCATTTCCAGTGACGTGTTATACCAGCTGCAGAGTATTCAATGCAAGGGAAATTGCTAAATTAGGTTTATTTTTGAGGTCTATTTATTTAGCCACCAATCAGCAGGTGCTACCCAGGTTCTGAATCAAAACTAGGCCGGCTCTTAAGCTTACATTCCTGCTTTTTCAAATAAAGATAGCAAGAGAACGAAGAAAAAATGATAATAGAAGTAAATTAGAAAGTTGCTTAAAATCGCATGCTCTATCTCAATCATGAAAGAAAAAAAATGTGGGTTTAGTATCCCTTTAACTATGCTTTATAAAGGGCCAAACCCAGTGAGTATCTCCTGCAAGAAGTGGTGAGTTAGCCCTGCACAAACTATAGTTAATGCTGTGTATAATTCACCTAAAGCAGAAGAATCACAGGTGAATTGTATGCAGCATTAACTATGCAACCGTGAATTGCTAACTCAACTCTTCTTGCAGAAGATACTCACTGGGTTTACCTCTGATAATGCATAGTTAATGAAAGATTTGAAATTACCTGCAAGTTGAAACCACAACACAATTAAATGGGCTGAGCTTGCAGGGAAAGGATTTTTTTATATTTGTAAATTTACACAATATCTTATGTTACCTATCACTATATAAATCTGTGATGGTCTATTCTAACAAACTACTGTTGTGTGTGATGTCAGCAAGAAATATGACATTATTAAAGAATGTGTCAAGATAGCTCAGAAGATAGAACACCGCATCCCTGTGTTGGTATTCACAGTTTAACACTCCAGGAAATATTTTATTTTCTCCATTTTTTTTTTTTAAATCCATAAGGAAATACAGACAACCATTCTCTACTTCACTGAGCTGTACCGGCCTTGCTATTGAGCAAATAGAGTATGCGCTTCAGTGTCCAAGTGCAAAGAAGATGGATTTTTTTTTTCAAACGGAGAAATATTTTTTTTTTTTATAGCTTTATTGAAGATCATATAAAAGTTACAAACTGTTTAATGTTTTATGCTTACATGTGATTTTCAGGATGTTGGCACCCAGTGCCGTATACAATAAACTTTTCTTTAAAACTACAAATTGTCCAAGCATGGTTATTCCGGATTAACGTCGGAAGTCAGTGTCCATATTAGTAGACCGGACCATTCAACGCTATAAACAAAAGTGAAATAAATAAGTGCAAGGAGATATGAAGAAAATACAAATTCAAAAGTGATTCTTGTTACATTTTAAGATAGTATAGTCCTCTCAACCTGTTGTGTATTCCATAAGAAGATCTATGGCACTTAGCCTCTACCCTATTAAGCTGGTTAGTCCCCCCAATACTCCCTGTCCTGAGTGGGATTTGCATTCAGCCCATTGTTCTAGCATCAGTTTGTGTATGTCTGTTGTTCCTTGCTGTATGCGGTTGTACCTTTCTAGTGGCTAGATTACGAGTTTTGCATTATGAGTCTAACGCTGCTTTTTCCCTACCGCCGGTATTACGAGTCTTGTAGGTACAGCTGTACCGCACACTTTTTTGGCCATCACGCAACGTAACTACCGCACTTTTTAAAAAGTCCTTTTTCAATGGGACTTCCATATCGCCGGTATTATGAGTTTGCCTGGCAGGCCAAAACGTGAGCGGTACAGCCCATAACTACAGGATCTGTACCATCAACTGAAAGTCAGTAGTTATGAGTTTTACGTTACAAAGCTGTACCATAAAACTCATAACTAAAGTGTTAAAAAGTACAGTAACACCCATAAACTACTTATTAACCCCTAAACTGAGGCACTCCCGCATCACAAACACTAAAATAAAATTATTAACCGCTAATCTGCTGCTCCAGACATCGCCGCCACTATAATAAACATATTAACCCCTAAACCGCTGCACTCCCGCATCGTAAACACTAGTTAAATATTAACCCCTAATCTGCTGCCCCCAATGTCGTCGCCACCTACATACACTTATTAACCCCTAATCTGCTGTCCCTAACATCGCCGCAACCTACATTACTGTTATTAACCCGTGATCTCCTGCCCCCAAAATCGCTGCCACCTAACTACACTTATTAACCCATAATCTCCTGCCCCCAATAACGCCGCCACTATACTAAAGTTATTAACCCTTAAACCTAACCTTAAGTCTAACCCTAACCCTAACACCCACTAACTTTAACATAATTAAAATAATTCCAAATAAAAATTACAATTAATACCTAAATTATTCCTTTTTAAAACAAAATAAATACTTACCTGTAAAATAAAATCTAAGCTAGCTACAATATAACTAAGTTATATTGTATCTTGCTTATGTTTTATTTTTATTTCACAGGTAAGTTTGTATTTATTTTATCTAGGTAGACTAGTTAGTAAATAGTTATTAACTATTTACTAACTACCTAGTTAAAATAAATACAAAGTTACCTGTAAAATAAAACCTAACCTGTCTTACACTAAAACCTACCATTACACTAAAATTAAATAAATAAAAAAAAAAACATTTATCTAAATTACAGAAAATAATAAACACTAAATTACACAAAATAAAAATGAAATTATCAAATATTTAAACTAATTACACCTATTCTAATAGCCCTATCAAAATAAAAATGCCTCCCCAAAATAAAAAAACCCTAGCCTACACTAAACTTCCAATCAGCCAATAGAATGCGAGCTCAATCCTATTGGATCAGCCAATAGGATTGAAGATCAATTCTACTGGCTAATTGCATCAGCCAATAGGATTTTTTACCCTTTAATTCCGATTGGCTGATAGAATTCTATCAGCCAATCGGAATTCAAGAGGCGCCATCTTGGATGAAGTCATTTAAAAAAACTTCATTCTTCAATATCCTGCGAAAGAAGACGATGCTCCGCGCCGGATGTCTTGAAGATGGAGCCGCTCCGCGTCGTAAGAATGAAGATAGAAGATGCGGTCTGGATGAAAACTTCTGCCCGCCTGGAGGACGACTTCTTGCCGCTTGGATGAAGACTTCTCCCGGCTGGATGAGGATGGATGTCCGGTCTTCAAAAACTGTAATTGATTCTTCGGGGGTTAGTGTTAGGTTTTTTTAAGGGTTTATTGGGTGGGTTTTATTTTTAGATTAGGGATTTAGGGCACCGTAAAAGAGCTAAATGCCCTTTTAAGGGCAATGCCCATCCAAATGCCCGTTTCAGGACAATGGGGAGCTTAGCTTTTTTAGGTAGGTTTTTATTTGGGGGGGTTGGTTGGGTGGGTGGTGGGTGTTACTGTTGGGGGTTGTTTGTATTTTTTTTTACAGGTAAAAGAGCTGATTTCTTTGGGGCAATACCCCGCAAAGGCCCTTTTAAGGGCCATTGGCAGTTTAGTTTAGGCTAGATTTTTGTTTATTTTGGTGGGCTTTTTTATTTTGATAGAGCTATTAGATAAGGTGTAATTAGTTTAAATATTTGATAATTTCTTTTTTATTTTGTGTAATTTAGTGTTTATTATTTTTTGTAATTTAGATAAATGTTTTTTTGTAATTTAATTTATTTTATTTTATTTGTAATGTTAGGTTTTAGTGTAACTTTGTATTTATTTTAACTAGGTAGCTAATAAATAGTTAATAACTATTTATTAGCTAGTCTACCTAGTTAAAATAAATACAAACTTAGCTGTGAAATAAAAATAAAACCTAAGATAGATACAATGTAACTATTAGTTATATTGTAGCTAGCTTAGGGTTTATTTTACAGGTATTTAGTCTTAAATAGGAATTAGTTAGGTAATAATAGTATTTGTATTTAGATTTATTTTAATTATATTAAAGTTAGGAGGGTTAGGGTTAGACTTAGGTTTAGGGGGTTAATATATTTATTTAGTGTTAGTGATGTGGGAGTCCAGAGGTTTAGGGGTTTCTAACTTCAGTATAGTGCCGGCGGCGAGGTTGGGGGCGGAAGATTAGGGGTTAATAAGTGAAGGTAGGTGGCGGTGACATTGGGGGCGCCAGATTAGGGGTTAATAAGTGTAGGTAGGTGGCGGCGACATTGGGGGTGGCAGATTAGGGGTTAATAAGTGTGATGTTGGGGGCGGAAGATTAGGGGTGTTTAGACTCGGGGTTTATGTTAGGGTGTTAGGTTTAAACATACATTTTCTCCATAGGAATCAATGGGGCTGCGTTACGGAGCTTTACGCTCCATTATCCTAGGTGTTAGGCTTTTTTTTAACCGGCTCTTCTCATTGATGTCTATGGGGAAATCGTGCACAAGCATGTAAAAGCAGCTCAAAGCAGCGCTGGTATTTGTGTGCGGTATGGAGCTCAACGCTGCCATATTGCCCACAAATGCCGGTTTTTGGAAAACCTGTAATAGCAGCGCTATTAAAGGTGAGCGGTGGAAATAACTTGCAAGTTAGTACCGAGCCAGCCATAACGCAAAACTCGTAATCTGGCCGTAGATGTATTAGAGTATCTACCTGACGTTGCCATTCCCCAACTGTTGGGATATCCTGGGATTTCCAGTGTTTCGGGATTAGCATCTTGGCACTGTTTAACATGATCAGCCTCAAGGCTCTACTTGCTTTGCTCTCGAGCTTAGGCAGTAAAAGGTTTAAGAGTGTCTTGGGGCTGTTCTATAGTGGTTTCCCTGTTGCTGTTTCAATAGGTTTCAAAATCTTCATTCAATATGTGTCCAGTCTAGGGCAGTCCCACCAAATGTGTATGGGAGTATGCAATCTCTCCAGCACTTCCACAAGGTTGTTTTTATATATGCGTTGCAGCCTACTAGGGGTAAGATACCACCTGGAAAAAAATTGTAACTGGACTCCTGCACTCTAGTTGAAATTGATGATTGTTTTGTGATCTGGAATGCTATCTGCCAGTCTTGAAAATCAATGTCTATTTGTAATTCCTTTTCCCAGGCTTTTGTGTACGAGGGGAGCAGATGTGTGTCCTCTACTAGTAGGAGTCTATACAGGAGTGATATCACGTGTGCTGTTTCACGTAGACAGGCACTTTCAAACTGAGTCATTTGTCTCATGAGATTGTGTTTATGTTTGTGTGTCACTAAGAAATGGTTAAGCTGGGAGTGTGAAAGCCAATTCATGTTGATTTCGGGCATAGCATCTTTAATTTCTGTAATGGGTTTAAGCTTGTTCCCTGCCGTCAATGCTGAAATTTTCCACTCTCTAAAGGATGTGTTTTGATCTGGTCTTTTCTCTTTGTGGTTCCATGAAACTACAGGTTTGATAGATAGGTGTCAGTGGAGAGGAACGCAAGGCTATGTTTGTTGAGGTATTTAGGATCCTGTCCCAATTGGTGTAAAAGTCTGAAAGGAGTGGATGTTACTGTTGGTCTGTCTTTCCCTGACAGCCAAGCCGTTATGCCAGCGTTTCTTGTGCCTAGAATCTCAGTCCCGCTGCACCCATTCTTTGTTGTAATCGTTATAGCACCAATTTAAGAGTCTGTGTAAAGTAATTGCCTGTTTTATAGATATGTATATTTAGACCCCCCTTGAGTTTAAGCTCTTTTTATTGAAATTTAAATGGAAGGAAAGGTCACAATTGAAATATGCTTGGGTGTATTTCTCTTAAATAGAAGCCTTTTTGCAATAAAAATGCTTCTAGTAAAAGTTGTCACTGTTTTCTTTCATGTAATTAACAAGAGTCCATGAGCTAGTGACGTATGGGATATACATTCCTACCAGGAGGGGCAAAGTTTCCCAAACCTTAAAATGCCTATAAATACACCCCTCACCACACCCACAAATCAGTTTTACAAACTTTGCCTCCAAGGGAGGTGGTGAAGTAAGTTTGTGCTAGATTCTACGTTGATATGCGCTCCGCAGCAAGTTGGAGCCCGGTTTTCCTCTCAGCGTGCAGTGAATGTCAGAGGGATGTGAGGAGAGTATTGCCTATTGAATGCAGTGATCTCCTTCTACGGGGTCTATTTCATAAGGTTCTCTGTTATCGGTCGTAGAGATTCATCTCTTACCTCCCTTTTCAGATCGACGATATACTCTTATATTTACCATTTCCTCTACTGATTCTCGTTTCAGTACTGGTTTGGCTTTCTACAAACATGTAGATGAGTGTCCTGGGGTAAGTAAGTCTTATTTTCTGTGACACTCTAAGCTATGGTTGGGCACTTTATTTATAAAGTTCTAAATATATGTATTCAAACATTTATTTGCCTTGACTCAGAATGTTCAACTTTCCTTATTTCCAGACAGTCAGTTTCATATTTGGGATTATGCATTGAATTATCATATTTTTTCTTACCTCAAAAATTTGACTTTTTTCCCTGTGGGCTGTTAGGCTCGCGGGGGCTGAAAATGCTTCATTTTATTGCGTCATTCTTGGCGCGGACTTTTTTGGCGCAAAAATTATTTTCCGTTTCCGGCGTCATACGTGTCGCCGGAAGTTGCGTCATTTTTTGACGTTATTTTGCGCCAAAAATGTCGGCGTTCGGATGTGGCGTCATTTTTGGCGCCAAAAGCATTTAGGCACCAAATAATGTGGGCGTCTTATTTGGCGCTAAAAAATATGGGCGTCGCTTTTGTCTCCACATTATTTCAGTCTCATTTTTCATTTGCTTCTGGTTGCTAGAAGCTTGATGTTTGGCATTTTTCCCATTCCTGAAACTGTCTTATAAGGAATTTGATCTATTTTGCTTTATATGTTGTTTTTTCTCTTACATATTGCAAGATGTCTCACGTTGCATCTGAGCCAGAAGATACTACAGGAAAACCACTGCCTGCTGGATCTACCAAAGCTAAGTGTATCTGCTGTAAACTTTTGGTAGCTATTCCTCCAGCTGTTGTTTGTAATAATTGTCATGACAAACTTGTTAAAGCAGATAATTGTTCCTTTAGTGATGTACCATTGCCTGTTGCAGTTCCCTCAACATCTAAGGTGCAGAATGTTCCTGATAACATAAGAGATTTTGTTTCTGAATCCATAAAGAAGGCTTTGTCTGTTATTTCTCCTTCTAGTAAACGTAAAAAGTCTTTTAAATCTTCTCTCTCTACAGATGAATTTTTAAATGAACACCATCATTCTGATTCTTTGGACTCTTCTGGTTCAGAGGATTCTATCTCAGAGATTGATGCTGATAAATCTTCATATTTATTTAAGATGGAATTTATTCGCTCTTTACTTAAAGAAGTACTAATTGCTTTAGAAATAGAGGATTCTAGTCCTCTTGATACTAATTCTGTACGTTTGGATAAGGTTTTTAAAGCTCCTGCGGTTATTCCAGAAGTCTTTCCTGTTCCTAATGCTATTTCTGCTGTAATTTCCAAGGAATGGGATAAATTGGGTAATTCATTTACTCCTTCTAAACGTTTTAAGCAATTATATCCTGTTCCGCCTGACAGGTTAGAATTTTGGGACAAAATCCCTAAAGTTGATGGGGCTATTTCTACCCTTGCTAAACGTACTACCATTCCTACGTCAGATGGTACCTCGTTTAAGGATCCTTTAGATAGAAAAATTGAATCTTTTCTAAGAAAAGCTTATCTGTGTTCAGGTAATCTTCTTAGACCTGCTATATCATTGGCTTCTAAATGAACTCTACTTTCCAGGGAAACAAATTATTTGGTTCTCAGTTGGATTCTATTATTTCAACTGTTACTGGTGGGAAAGGAACTTTTTTACCACAGGATAAAAAGTCTAAAGGTAAAAACAGGGCTAACAATCGTTTTCGTTCCTTTCGTTTCAACAAAGAACAAAAGCCTGATCCTTCGTCCTCAGGAGCAGTTTCAGTTTGGAAACCATCTCCAGTCTGGAATAAATCCAAGCCTGCTAGAAAGGCAAAGCCTGCTTCTAAGTTCACATGAAGGTACGGCCCTCATTCCAGTTCAGCTGGTAGGGGGCAGGTTACGTTTTTTCAAAGAAATTTGGATCAATTCTGTTCACAATCTTTGGATTCAGAACATTGTTTCAGAAGGGTACAGAATTGGTTTCAAGATGAGACCTCCTGCAAAGAGATTTTTTCTTTCCCATGTCCCAGTAAATCCAGTGAAAGCTCAAGCATTTCTGAATTGTGTTTCAGATCTAGAGTTGGCTGGAGTAATTATGCCAGTTCCAGTTCCGGAACAGGGGATGGGGTTTTATTCAAATCTCTTCATTGTACCAAAGAAGGAGAATTCCTTCAGACCAGTTCTGGATCTAAAATTATTGAATCGTTATGTAAGGATACCAACGTTCAAGATGGTAACTGTAAGGACTATATTGCCTTTTGTTCAGCAAGGGAATTATATGTCCACAATAGATTTACAGGATGCATATCTGCATATTCCGATTCATCTAGATCATTATCAGTTCCTGAGATTCTCTTTTCTAGACAAGCATTACCAATTTGTGGCTCTACCGTTTGGCCTTGCTACAGCTCCAAGAATTTTCACAAAGATTCTCGGTGCCCTTCTGTCTGTAATCAGAGAACAGGGTATTGTGGTATTTCCTTATTTGGACGATATCTTGGTACTTGCTCAGTCTTTACATTTAGCAGAGTCTCATACGAATCGACTTGTGTTGTTTCTTCAAGATCATGGTTGGAGGATCAATTTACCAAAAAGTTCTTTGATTCCTCAAACAAGGGTAACCTTTCTGGGTTTCCAGATAGATTCAGTGTCCATGACTCTGTCTTTAACAGACAAGAGACGTCTAAAATTGATTACAGCTTGTCGAAACCTTCAGTCTCAATCATTCCCTTCGGTAGCCTTATGCATGGAAATTCTAGGTCTTATGACTGCTGCATCGGACGCGATCCCCTTTGCTCGTTTTCACATGCGACCTCTTCAGCTCTGTATGCTGAACCAATGGTGCAGGGATTACACGAAGATATATCAATTAATATCTTTAAAACCGATTGTTCGACACTCTCTAACGTGGTGGACAGATCACCTTCGTTTAATTCAGGGGGCTTCTTTTGTTCTTCCGACCTGGACTGTAATTTCAACAGATGCAAGTCTCACAGGTTGGGGAGCTGTGTGGGGATCTCTGACGGCACAAGGAGTTTGGGTATCTCAGGAGGTGAGATTACCGATCAATATCTTGGAACTCCGTGCAGTTTTCAGAGCTCTTCAGTTTTGGCCTCTTCTGAAGAGAGAATCGTTCATTTGTTTTCAGACAGACAATGTCACAACTGTGGCATACATCAATCATCAAGGAGGGACTCACAGTCCTCTGGCTATGAAAGAAGTATCTCGAATTTTGGTTTGGGCGGAATCCAGCTCCTGTCTAATCTCTGCGGTTCATATCCCAGGTGTAGACAATTGGGAAGCGGATTATCTCAGTCGCCAAACGTTGCATCCGGGCGAATGGTCTCTTCACCCAGAGGTATTTCTTCAGATTGTTCAAATGTGGGGGCTCCCAGAGATAGATCTGATGGCCTCTCATCTAAACAAGAAACTTCCCAGGTATCTGTCCAGATCCCGGGATCCTCAGGCGGAGGCAGTGGATGCATTATCACTTCCTTGGAAGTATCATCCTGCCTATATCTTTCCGCCTCTAGTTCTTCTTCCAAGAGTAATCTCCAAGATTCTGAGGGAATGCTCGTTTGTTCTGCTAATAGCTCCGGCATGGCCTCACAGGTTTTGGTATGCGGATCTTGTCCGGATGGCATCTTGCCAACCATGGACTCTTCCGTTAAGACCAGACCTTCTGTCACAAGGTCCTTTTTTCCATCCGGATCTGAAATCCTTAAATTTAAAGGTATGGAGATTGAACGCTTGATTCTTGGTCAAAGAGGTTTCTCTGACTCCGTGATTAATACTATGTTACAGGCTCGTAAATCTGTATCTCGAGAGATATATTATAGAGTCTGGAAGACTTATATTTCTTGGTGTCTTTCTCATCATTTTTCTTGGCATTCTTTTAGAATACCGAGAATTTTACAGTTTCTTCAGGATGGTTTAGATAAGGGTTTGTCCGCAAGTTCTTTGAAAGGACAAATCTCCGCTCTTTCTGTTCTTTTTCACAGAAAGATTGCTATTCTTCCTGATATTCATTGTTTTGTACAAGCTTTGGTTCGTATAAAACCTGTCATTAAGTCAATTTCTCCTCCTTGGAGTTTGAATTTGGTTCTGGGAGCTCTTCAAGCTCCTCCGTTTGAACCTATGCATTCATTGGACATTAAATTACTTTCTTGGAAAGTTTTGTTCCTTTTGGCCATCTCTTCTGCTAGAAGAGTTTCTGAATTATCTGCTCTTTCTTGTGAGTCTCCTTTTCTGATTTTTCATCAGGATAAGGCGGTGTTGCGAACTTCTTTTGAATTTTTACCTAAAGTTGTGAATTCCAACAACATTAGTAGAGAAATTGTGGTTCCTTCATTATGTCCTAATCCTAAGAATTCTAAGGAGAAATCGTTGCATTCTTTGGATGTTGTTAGAGCTTTGAAATATTATGTTGAAGCTACGAAATCTTTCCGTAAGACTTCTAGTCTATTTGTTATCTTTTCCGGTTCTAGGAAAGGCCAGAAAGCTTCTGCCATTTCTTTGGCATCTTGGTTGAAATCTTTAATTCATCTTGCCTATGTTGAGTCGGGTAAAATTCCGCCTCAGAGAATTACAGCTCATTCTACTAGGTCAGTATCTACTTCCTGGGCGTTTAGGAATGAAGCTTCGGTTGACCAGATCTGCAAAGCAGCAACTTGGTCCTCTTTGCATACTTTTACTAAATTCTACCATTTTGATGTATTTTCTTCTTCTGAAGCAGTTTTTGGTAGAAAAGTTCTTCAGGCAGCGGTTTCAGTTTGAATCTTCTGTTTATGTTTTTTGTTAAACTTTATTTTGGGTGTGGATTATTTTCAGCAGGAATTGGCTGTCTTTATTTTATCCCTCCCTCTCTAGTGACTCTTGTGTGGAAAGATCCACATCTTGGGTAGTCATTATCCCATACGTCACTAGCTCATGGACTCTTGTTAATTACATGAAAGAAAACATAATTTATGTAAGAACTTACCTGATAAATTCATTTCTTTCATATTAACAAGAGTCCATGAGGCCCACCCTTTTTTGTGGTGGTTATGATTTTTTTGTATAAAGCACAATTATTCCAATTCCTTATTTTATATGCTTCGCACTTTTTTTCTTATCACCCCACTTCTTGGCTATTCGTTAAACTGATTTGTGGGTGTGGTGAGGGGTGTATTTATAGGCATTTTAAGGTTTGGGAAACTTTGCCCCTCCTGGTAGGAATGTATATCCCATACGTCACTAGCTCATGGACTCTTGTTAATATGAAAGAAATGAATTTATCAGGTAAGTTCTTACATAAATTATGTTTTCCTGTGGCATATGCACATATGCTATAAAAGCGTGTGCACCAGTATTTAAACACTAAACCGTCTATGGTCTCACTTCCATTGAGCCGTAAAAAATGTTGTAAGCTACTGAAGTGGCCGACAGCTTAAAGTAGTCTACGACTCCTTTTTAGTACCCGGTTTCCATTGAAATATTTTGCGCATTGCGTGCAGTCGCTCCTTTCGTGTAGCTGTAAGTTAACGTTGTGTTAATGTTTCCATCCAACGTCAGATTGCTTGCAAATCCATTTAGTTGTTATGGTAACCCAACCTTACATGTACGTTTTATGTCTGTGCTCCTTATTTGTGTTCACCTCTAAAGAGAAACAATAACAAAGATACACTTATTTATAATACAATATTTTTTTAATGATAAGCAAATACTATTTTGTATTATAATTATATTTTCCACTTAATTAATATATGTAATATGTATTTCTGCCCTAGGCATAGGTCTAGGTTTATTTTTGTGGATATGTGCTTGCATAAATTTATATGAAAACACATACTGATATTTCCATAAGAACATAAGTGCAGCTATTCTTGTACATGAGACAATAATAAATATTACATATTACAATTTATTTCTACATTGAAAGACTCACATTGTTTGCAAGATTTAAACATTTCTTTGGGAACTAGGCCTCAAAAAGCGAATATTTCCACTTTTATACCTAGTTGATCTGGGTGTAATTTTTCTTAATCTATCAAAAGCCTCAGACAGTGTATTAACTGTTTGTGCTTTTATTGGAAACCTGGTATAACTTATCATTTAACAGCTTCTATTACTTTCTATGGGACGGGAAAATATTTTTGGCAGCCAGCCCCTGGCTGCATCATCGGAAGCAGACGATAAATGAAATTGCTTCCGACTGCATATTTATTGGCTTGTGATCTCGTACAAACCTAATTACAGCTCAATGGAAATGAGCCCCAAGTAAGCAGTGGCTTCCATTACAAATTAAATATTCACAGATGGAATACACACCACCAAAAACTCTCTGAGCTTGAATAATGGTGCAGATGCGGGTAATGGGTATGCCACTAAGAAAATGTAATAACTTCTACTATTCTATTTATAACTGAAATGCACGTATACCCACTTAAGTTTTCACCTTTATATCTCTTTATCCACCAAAAATATTTAAACTCTTTGGGGTCGTTTTATCAAGCGTCGGTGGACAGGGGCACACATATGTGTCCCTGTCCACCGCAGCTCGCCGCAGGTAGGAGCTGTCAATCTCCCTGGTCGGGCGAGAAATTCTGCACCTAAGAAGTAGAGAAGAGGTTAGGAAAGCAGCGGTCTAGGGTTAGGGAAGCTGCTTCATAAATACGGACTGCAGGTTCTCTTGTGAGAACCTGCAGTCGTAGGGGGGCGAAGGCAGGTGAAGCCTTTGATAAATCGACCCCTTTGTGGTTACATTAAGAGCTCCAGTATAAGAAAGTTTACTGATGTTTCTATTAGTAATGTTTTCAAATTTGAGACATAGCTTTTTATTTGTGTGTCGAAAATGCCAGGTTTTAACATTTATGGAATGATTTTGTTACAGTCCCAGGTTTATTTCATAGGAACCATTGTCAAGGCATAAATATGGAAGGAAAAATGGTAGAGAGAACAGTTCCACAAAATGTGGGGCAGTTAGGGGTTCTGAGATAGTGTTTTGCAGGATATGTCATGGTCAGGTGTTCATGATACTACCTAATATAAACAAAAGTACTTTACCAGCATATATCTCGTACACAGATTGGCTATATGTAGGAAAAAGCTGTGCTAAATAAACCTACTATTTATTTTTAATGTGGAAGTAGATGCAGTCTCTATTAACCCAACAGCACATATTATAGCAGCAGCAACATCTGTAAAAAAACATACAGAATAATCAGTATGTACAGAGTTTAAGCTTTACGTGTAAAAACAAGTCTAATTATCACTCTCCCAAATGTATATCTGAAAATGTGGACTTTAATGGGAATATCACAATTTAAAAAATAAAGCTGCTACAAACCAATAATTATAATATGTGCCAAGTAAAATATTGTGCTTTACATGACTAGTACTTAAAATACTGTTGAGTAATATAGCTGCAGGTAAAAAATATTTGGGGCAGGTATCATATTTATTTAGAGCTGATTTGTAGGCCCAGCCCAGCAGCTATGATGTGTAGGACTTGTCATGATAACTTGTAAGCTATGCTAGTGTATACAGCGCTGAAACTAATCAGTACTGAGCATTAATGCCAGAAATGTTTTGTTAAAAAGAAAACGTATTGGTAAATAATAATAATAAAAAAACAAAATACATTTATATGTAAAATATTTATCAATTCATCAAACAGAGAATCATCATTTTGTCAGGTATATTCCCAAGTGAGACCTTAGAACAGTTATGTTGCTCTCTGCATTAATTGAATGGAGCGATTACATACAATGCATGACCCTGCAACTCCCATTATGTCAGATACATACATCATTAGCTTTAATTTTGCCAGCTAAACCTATCTGATGTCTCAGAGCAGATGCCCAGCTTCTACTTCAGTAACAGGAGATGGGCACCAGCCCCGGCCCTGCCGTTGGAGGGCCCCGCTTTGCCATCAGGGGAGAGGTTATGAGAAGGAGTAATGTACATCCTGCATTTAGTGTAATATATAGTGTTATTTCTTATATTAGATGCACTGAATGTTGATACAGGGGTGGGCCTTACAGAGGGAAAGACATACAGGGGAAGGGGATTAAGGTGGCTGGGCTGAGGGGCACTCACAAATTTGTCTTGCCCTGGTCAGAGCAGAAGCAACAGCCATTGACGCCTCTACCATTAGGCCAAATCGGCGGTTGCCTAAGGCCTCACTGCGTGTCTCTATCTTCATCTATCTTCATGTGGGGATTTTCTATGTACGGCTGTGCATGGCAGGTAGATTAGTAAAAAAAAACACTGTTGGATACATGTTCCAAAATGCAATGCTGCAAAAGAAAAGGAGTGGCTGAAGGGTTATATTGCGCACCCTCCTTTCCTGCATGTCTATATGCCTCCCCTCCTTAGTGTATGAGTACCATGTGGTGCAGTTATAGTTCACTGTGTGAATCGCACACAGCGAGTAGACATATGCAGATGTGATTGAGAGGAGGTGAGTAGAGATTAGTGCGATCAACTGAAGAACCTGAGGATGTGAGAATTACCCACACCCTGCTTGAAGAGAAGCAGGGAGTATAGAATAGTCTGAGCCCCAGAGGATAATCCTGTCAGTAATGCGGATAATGATTAAAAACATACAAAAACATCTGCCCTTATTTTACTAGTTCTCCTTCTCTCTTTCCTAAATCTATAACTTCTCTCTCTTTTCTCTCCTCGCTCTATCACTTCTCTATTTTCACTCTATGGGCTGAATTATCAAGCTCCGAATGGAGCTTGATGCCCCGTGTTTCTGGCGAGCCTTCAGGCTCACCGGAAACACAAGTTATGAAGCAGTGGTCTAAAGACCGCTGCTCCATAACCTGTCCGCCTGCTCTGAGGTGGTGGACAGACATCGCCAGAAATCAACCCGTTCGAATACGATCGGGTTGATTGACACCCACTGCTAGCAGCCAATTGGCCGCGAATCTGCAAGGGGTGGTATTGCACCAGCAGTTTACCAGAACTGCTGGTGCAATGATAAATGCAGAGAGCGTATGCTGTCAGCATTTATCGATGTGCAGCGGACATGATGCGCAATATCGGATCATGTCCACTCGCACCATCTTAAATAGGCCCCTATCTCTTCTCTCTCTCTCATTCTGTCCCTTTCCCTTTTTTATCCTTTTCTCTCTCCCCTCCCTTCTCACTTTTTCTAGTTACTATCTCTCTGGCTCTCTCTTTACTTTTTCTCCCCTTGCCCTCCTAATCTTTAGTCTCTTTTTTCATGCTCTCCTTTATCTCTCTCTGCCCATCTGTATTCTATAAACACTCTCTTCCCTCTCTTTTCTGGTTCTCTGTTCTCTCACCTTCCCTCTCTTCAATCTCCTCTCTCTCTCTCTGTGTTTTCTTTTTCTCCCTTCTTTCTTTTCTCACTCTCTCCTCTCTGTTTACTTTTCTTCATCTATACTTTCTCTTCTTCTCTCCTTCTCCAGCTACCTTTTCTCTCTCTACCCACTCTCCTCTATTCTTTCTCTTTTCTCTCTCTGTGTCTCCACTGTCCTCTCCTCTTTCTCTCTTTTTCATTCTCTCCTCCTTTATTGCTCTCTCTACTCTCTCCTCTCTATTTTCTGTCTTTTTTATTTTCCTCTTCACTTTCTCTCCACTCTCCCATTCTCACTTTCATTTCTCTCTTCTTCTATCTTTAATCTCTCTCCCCTCTATTAACTTTTGCCTCTATTTTCTTTCTGTCCATTCTCTCTCCCTATTTTACTCTCTATAGCTTTCACTAATCTTTTCCTCTCTCGTATTCTACTTCTTTCCCCAACCTACCTCACCTCCTGCTTTCTCATTTCTATTCACTCTTCATTTTCTCTCTTTCTACCTTTCGCTCTACTCTTTCAGCAAAAACCATAACAATTCATATTCAGATTTATTTGGTTCATTTATACATTTTGTTGTGTGTCGAGGGGACTCATATTTGAGCCTTGCCTAAGGCCTCACTAACTCAAGAGCCCCCAGGACAGGACAGATCGGAGTCCCAGCCAATAACCAGAGCTGTGACAATAGGAGAAGGTATAATGTCTTTGTCTGCTTTTCACTATACAAGTGTCGCGCTGTCAAAATTTCCGCAAATTTGATTGTGCAAAATCGCAGTAATTTATGCTCCCCATATTTTCTATGGGTAGTGTTGACCGGTAATATACTCTTGTATTACAATTTGTAAAATGCGATCGGATTTTTACCACTCAAACGTTTTACGTGACCACCGGGATGAAGATAAGAAGATGGACTGCCACCGGGATGAGTACCATCTTGGGGTTTAGTGTTAGGCATTTTTTTTTAGATCATGGATTTTTTTTTCCTCTGGGCAGCAAAAGTCAGTTAGATGCCCTTTATCAGGGCAGTTTTTAGAGTACGTTTTTTTAGATTATTTTTTTTGGTGTGGGTTGGGGGAGGTTAATGTTAGAAGGTGGTAGTTTTATTTTAAGAAAAATAGCTGGTTCACTTTAGGGTAATTCCCTACAAAAGGCCCTTTTAAGGGATATTTGTAGTTTGTCAGAATAGTTTTTTTTATTTTGGGGTGTAGACATTTTTGTAATGGTAGGTTTTTTATTTTTTGTAACGTAAGGTGTGTGTGTATATATCTCTCTCTCTCTCTCTCTCTCTCTCTCTCTCTCTATATATATATATATATATATATATATATATATATATATATGTGTGCGTGTGTGTGAAGTAGAGACTAATCTAGTAGAATGAACTGTAATTCTCTGAGGCGGGGCTTGACCCAACTCCAAATAAGCTTGATGAATCAGAAGCTTTAACCACGAAGCCAAGGAAACAGCTGAAGACTTCTGACCTTTCCTAGAACCAGAAAAGATAACAAATAGACTAGAAGTCTTCCTGAAATCTTTAGTAGCTTCAACATAATATTTCAAAGCTCTTATCACATCCAAACAATGTAAGGATCTCTCCAAAGAATTCTTGGGATTAGGACACAAGGAAGGAACAACAATTTCTCTATTAATGATGTTAGAATTCACAACCTTAGGTAAGAATTTAAATGAAGTCCGCAAAACCGCCTTATCCTTATGAAAAATCAGAAAAGGAGATTCACAAGAAAGAGCAGATAATTCAGAAACTCTTCTAGCAGATGGGCTTCAAGGAACTTGCAGACAAACCCTTATCCAAACCATCTTGAAGAAACTGTAAAATTCTAGGAATTCTGAAAGAATGCCAAGAGAATTTATGAGAAGAACACCATGAAATATAAATCTTCTAAACTTGATAATAAATCTTTCTAGGAACAGATTTACGAGCCTGTAACATAGTATTAGTTACTGAGTCAGAGAAACCTCTATGACTAAGCACTAGGCGTTTTTCCATACCTTCAAATTTAATGATTTGAGATCCTGATGGAAAAACGGACCTTGAGACAGAAGGTCCGGCCTTAATGGAAGTGGCCAAGGTTGGCAACTGGACATCCGAACAAGATCCGCATATCAAAACCTGTGAAGTCATGCTGGAGCCACCAGCAACACAAACGATTGCTCCATGATGATTTTGGAGATCATTCTTGGAAGAACTAGAGGCGGGAAAATATAAGCAGGTTGATAACACCAAGAAAGTGTCAACGTATCCACTGCTTCCGCCTGAGGATCCCTGGACATGGACAGGTACCTGGGTAGTTTCTTGTTTAGATGGGAAACCATCAGATCTATTTCTGGAAGACCCCACATCTGAACAATCTGAGAAAACACTTCTGGATGGAGCGACCACTCCCCTGGATTTTAAGTCTGACGGCTGAGATAATCCGCTTCCCAATTGTCCTTACCTGGGATATGAACTGCAGAAATTAGACAGGAGCTGGATTCCGCCCAAGCAAGTATCCGAGATACTTCTTTCATAGCTTGGGGACTATGAGTCCCACCCTGATGATTGACATATGCCACAGTTGTAATATTGTCTGTCTGAAAACAAATGAATGGTTCTCTCTTCAACAGAGGCCAAATCTGAAGAGCCCTGAAAATCGCCCGGAGTTCCAAAATATTGATTGGTAAACTCGCCTCTTGAGATTTCCAAACTCCTTGTGCTGTCAGAGATCCCCAAACAGCTCCCCAACCTGAAAGACTTGCATCTGTTGTGATCACAGTCCAGGTTGGATGAACAAAAGAGGCCCCTTGAACTATACGATGGTGATCTATCCACCAAGTCAGAGATGGTCGAACATTGGGATTTAAGGATATTAATTGTGATATCCTTGTATAATCCCTGCTCATGTGAAATTGAGCAAAGGGGATCGCGTCCGATGCTGCAGTCATGAGACCTAAAACTTCCAAGCTCATAGCTACTGAAGGGAATGACTGAGACTGAAGGTTCCGACAGGCTGCAACCAATTTTAAATGTCTCTTGTCTGTTAGAGACAGAGTCATGGACACTGAATCTATCTGGAAACCTAAAAAGGTGGCCCTTGTCTGAGGAATCAAAGAACTTTTTGGTAAATTGATCCTCCAACCATGTTTTTGAAGAAACAACACTAGCTGATTCGTATTAGATTCTGCAGAACGTAAAGACTGAGCTAGTACCAAGATATCGTCCAAATAAGGAAACACTGCAATACCCCACTCTCTGATTACAGAGAGTAGGGCACTGAGAACCTTTGAAAAGATTCTTGGAGCTGTCGCTAGGCCAAAAGGAAGAGCGACAAATTGGTAATGCTTGTCTAGAAAAGAGAATCTCAGAAACTGATAATGATCTGGATGAATCGGAATATGAAGATATGCATCCTGCAAGTCTATTGTGGACATATAATGTCCTTGCTAAACAAAAGGCAGAATAGTCCTTATAGTCACCATTTTGAAAGTTGGTACTCTTACATAATCGATTCAAAA
Source organism: Bombina bombina (assembly GCF_027579735.1). NCBI lineage: Eukaryota > Metazoa > Chordata > Amphibia > Anura > Bombinatoridae > Bombina > Bombina bombina. The sequence continues at coordinate 44,160,267 of NC_069501.1, forward strand.
TTTGCAAATCCAGAACTGGTCTGAATGAATTTTCTTTCCTTGGGACAATGAATAGATTTGAATAAAACCCCAAACCCTGTTCCTGAAACGGAACTGGCATGATTACCCCTGAAAACTCCAGGTCTGAAACACACTTCATGAAAGCCTGAGCCTTTACTGGATTTGCTGTGATGCGTGAGACAAAATATATTCTCACAGGAGGTCTTACTCTGAATCCTATTCGGTATCCCTGAGAGATAATACTCAGAATCCATTGATTTTGGACAGATTTTATCCAAACATCCAAGATTTTGGACTTGGGGGCTGGCTTTGGTTTCTTAAATGGCTTGGATTTATTCCAATTTGAGGAAGGTTCCAATTGGAAACAGATTCATTGGGGGGGAAGGATTAGGTTTCTGTTCCTTATTTTGTCGAAAGGAACGAAAACGGTTAGAAGCTTTAGATTTACCCTTAGGTCTTTTATACTGAGGCAAAAAAACTCCATTCCCCCAGTGACAGTTGAAATAATTGAATCCAACTGAGAACCAAATAACTTATAACCTTGGAAAGAAAGAGATAGCGATCTGGACTTAGAAGTCATGTCAGCATTCCAAGATTTAAGCCACAAAGCTCTTCTAGCTAAAATAGCTAAAGACATAGATTTAACATCAATTTTGATGATATAAAAAATGGCATCACAAATAAAATGATTAGCATGTTGAAGCAAGCAAACAATGCTAGAAAAATCAGAATCCAATTCTTGTTGCGCTAAATTTTCCAACCAAAAAGTTGATGCAGCTGCAATATCAGCCAAAGAAATTGCAGGCCTGAGAAGATGACCCGAATATAAATAGACTTTCCTTAGATAAGATTCAAGTTTCCTATCTAAAGGATCTTTAAAAGAAGTACTATCTTCCATAGGAATAGTAGTACGTTTAGCAAGAGTAGAGATAGCCCCATCAACTTTGGGGATCTTTTCCAAAAACTCCATTGTAACTGCTGGCAAAGGATACAATTTTTTAAACCTTGAAGAAGGAATAAAAGAAGTACCAGGCCTATTCCATTCCTTAGAAATCATATCAGAAATAGCATCAAGAACTGGAAAAACCTCTGGAGTAACCACAGGAGGTTTATAAACAGAATTTAAACGTTTACTAGTTTTAATATCAAGAGGACTAGTTTCTTCAATATCCAATGTAATCAACACTTCTTTTAACAAAGAACGAATATACTCCATTTTAAATAAATAAGTAGATTTGTCAGTGTCAATATCTGAGGAAGGATCTTCTGAATCAGATAGATCCTCATCAGAGGAGGATAATTCAGTATGTTGTCGGTCATTTGAAATTTAATCAACTTTATGAGAAGTTTTAAAAGACCTTTTACATTTATTAGAAGGCAAAATGGCAGACAAAGCCTTCTGAATAGAATCATCAATAAATTATTTTAAATTCACAGGTATATCTTGTACATTAGATGTTGAAAGAACAGCAACAGGCAATGTACTATTACTGATGGACACATTATCTGCATGCAAAAGTTTATCATGACAACTATTACAAACCACAGCTGGAGATATAATTTCCAAAAGTTTACAACAAATGCATTTAGCTTTGGTAGAACTGTTATTAGGCAGCAGGGTTCCAACGGAGATTTCTGAGACAGGATCAGATTGAGACATCTTGCAAAATGTAAGAGAAAAAACAACATATAAAGCAAAATGATCAATTTCCTCATATGGCAGTTTCAGGAATGGGAAAAAATGCAAACAGCATAGCCCTCTGACATAGAAAAAAGGCAAGAGGCATATAGGAATCGGGTTTTAAATAATGAAATTATTTGGCGCCAAGTATGACGCACAGCGTAACTGAAATTTTTTTGATGCTAACAACATCCAGAAATGACACACTCGTGTCATTAATGACGCAACCTTGTGCAAGGAACTCAGCGTCAACTAAGATGCTGGAAATGACGAATTTACGTCAACAGACGTACTTTCGAACCAAAATAATTCTCGCGCCAAGAATGACGCAATAAACTTTGGCATTTTGCTCCCTTGCGGGCCTAATTTTGCCTGCAAAATTGAAAGAAAAATACAGTCAATTTGAAAAAAGACTAAACCCCAGGTAAGAAAAATATTACTTAAATATGTTGTTCCCCCAATATGAAACTGACAGTCTGCAAAAGGAAATACATAAACCTGACTCATGGCAAATATAAGAACAATACATATATTTAGAACCTTATATTAATGCATAAAGTGCCAAACTATAGCTGAGGGTGTCTTAACTAAAAACATATTTACCGAAAGACACCCATCCACATAAAGCAGATAGCCAAACCAGTGCTGAAACGGTTATCAGTAGAGGTAATGGAATATGAGAGTATATCGTTGATCTGAAAAGGGAGGTAGGAGATGAATCTCTACAACCGATAACAGAGAACCTATGAAATAGATCTCCCATGAGGAAAACCATTGCATTCAATAGGTAATACTCCCTTTACATCCCTCTGACATTCACTGTACTCTGAGAGGAACCGGGTTTCAAAATGCTGATAAGCGCATATCAACATAGAAATCTTAGCACAAACCTTCTTCACCACCTCCATAGGAGGCAAAATTTGTGGGTGTGGTTAGGGGTGTATTTATAGGCATTTTGGGGTTTGGAAAACGTTGCCCCTCCTAGTAGGATTGTATATCCCATATATCACTAGCTCATGGACTCTTGCCAATTACATGAAAGAAACATAATTTATGTAAGAACTTACCTGATAAATTAATTTCTTTCATATTGGCAAGAGTTCATGAGCTAGTGACGTATGGGATATACAATCCTACCAGGAGGTGGATTTTATGATTGTGCTTTTATACAAAAAAAACATAACCACCATAAAAAGGGTGAGCCTCATGGACTCTTGCCATTATGAAAGAAATGAATTCATCAGGTAAGTTCTTACATAAATTATGTTTTCTTTCATGTTATTGGCAAGAGTCCATGAGCTAGTGACGTATGGGATAGAAATACCCAAGATGTGGAAGTCCACAGAAGAGTCACTAGAGAGGGAGGGATAAAACAACAACAGCTATTTCCACTGAGAAATTAACCCCTTAATGACAACTGACGTACCAGGTACGTCATGCATTAACAAGCAGTTAATGACAATAGACGTACCTGGTACGTCAGTTGTCTAACAGAGTGCTGGAAGCGATCACAAGCTACACTACAGCTTGTAACTAGCAGTAATTTTGAAAAAAAGTAGTTTGGAAATAGCAAAGTGTTACTTGTATTTATGGCCCTATAACTTGCAAAAAAAGTAAAGAACATGTAAACATTGGGTATTTCTAAACTCAGGACAAAATTTAGAAACTATTTAGCATGGGTGTTTTTTGGTGGTTGCAGATGTGTAACAGATTTTGGGGCTAAAAGTTAAAAAAAAGTGGTTTTTTTCAATTTTTTCCTCATATTTTATATATTTTTTATAGTAAATTATAAGATATGATGAAAATAATGGTATCTTTAGAAAGTCCATTTAATGGCGAGAAAAACAGTATATAATATGTGTGGGTACAGTAAATGAGTAAGAGGAAAATTACAGCTAAACACAAACACTGCAAAAATGTAAAAATAGCCTTTGTCACAAACGGACAGAAAATGGAAAAGTACTGTTGTCATTAAGGGGTTAAATCCACACCATAATTACGTTTTCCTTGAAAAACTTAAATCAAAAGCAGTAGAATCAAACTGGAAAAGCTGCCTGAATAACTTTTGTTTACAAAAGACTGCTTTAGATAAAGCAAAATACATAAAAAGGGTAAAAACAACAAAAGTATGCAAAGAAGAACAAAATACTGATTTGCAAATTTGAACATCTAAAGCTTCACTCTGAAAAAAGCCCAAGAAATGGCGAATTAATTTAGCAGATTGAGCTGTAAATCTTTGAGGCGGAACCTACCCAGTCTCCAAATAAGCCTTGAAAAACAAAAGCTTTAACGAGGATGCCAAAGAAAATGGCAGAGGCTTTCTAACCTTTTCTGAAACCAGAAATCAACAAATAGAATAAAAGTCTTCTGAAATCCTAATAACGTCAATAAAGAATTACAAGCTCTTACCACATCCAATGGATGAAAAGAACTCTCAAAGAATTCTTTAGGATTAGAAAACAAGGAAGGAACAACAATTTCTCCACAAATGTTGCTCAAATGTACAACCTTAGGAAAAAAGAAGTCCACAAAACAACTTATCTAGATGAAAAAAAATCAGATAAGGAGACACAGAAGAGAGAGCTGATAAATCAGAAACTCTTCTAGTAGAAGAGATAGCCAAAAGAAGCACTACTTTCCAAGAAAGTAGATACTCTTTAAAGAAAATATAGGCTCAAAAGAAAGAGCCTGCAAAATCCTTGAACCAAAATAGGACTCCAAAAAAGGAGTATTAATAAATGAACAGGCTTGATACAAAACAAAAGCCTGAACAAAACAGTGAATATCAGGAAGTTTAAACAATCTTTCTAGGAAATAAAAGAGAAATAACAGATTTTTGTCCCTTCAAAAAATTTGCAGACAAACTTATCCAAACCATCTTGAAGAAACTGAAAAACCCTAGGAATTCTAAAAACATACTTACAAGCCTGAACCATTCCACCATTTCCTCATGAGGATCCCTGGACCTGTAAAGGTACCTGGGAAATTAAGAAAACACATCTGTATAGAGATACCACTCTCCCGGATGTAAAGACTGATGGCTGAGATAATCCATCTCCCAAATGTCTAAACCTGAGATATAAGTTGTAGAAATTAGACAGAGATGAATTCTACCTAAGAACGTATTCAAGATACTTCTTAATTGCTGATTGACATATGCCACAGTTGTGATATTGTCTGTCTGAAAGCAAAAGAGGCCAAGCCTGAAAGAGCTCTGAAAATAGCACGGAGTTCTAAAATATCGATTGGAAACCTCGTCTCTTGAAGTTTCCAAACCCCTTGTGCTTTCAGAGACCCTCAGACAGCTCCCCAACCTGTAAGACTTGCATCCATTAAGAAAACAGTCCAGGAAGGACGAACAAAAGGAGGCCCCCTGAATAAAACAATGATAGTCTAATCACCAAATCAGAGATAGTTGAATGTTGGGATTTAAGAATATCAACTGTGATATTTGAAAACAATCCCTGCACCATTGATTCAGTATGCAAAGCAAAAGAGGTCTCAGATGAAAAATGAGCAAAGGGAACCACGTCCGATGCTGCAGTTATGAGACCTAAACTTCCATGCACATAGCAACTGAAAAGAATGTTCTAGACTGTAAGTTCGACAGACTAAGGCCAATTACAATTGACTTTTGTCCGATAAAGACAAAGTCATGAACACAGAATCCATCTAGAAACCCAAAAAGAAGTGACCCTTGTCTGAGGAATCACAAAACTCTTAGGTAAATTAAATCCTCTAGCCATGTCTTGAAGAAGCAAAACTAGTTGATTCATGAGAGATTCTAATAAAAGAAAAGATTAAGCTAATACCAAGATACCATCCAAATAAGGAAACACCACAAAACCCTAATGACTTATTACAGAAAGAAGGGCACCCAGAATCTTTGGAAAGATTCATAAAGCTGTTGCTAGACCAAATGGAAAAGCGACAAATTAGTAAAGATTATCTAAAAAAGAGAATCTCAGAACCAAAAGTGGTCTGAATGAAATAAAATATGAGGATAAACGTCCTGTAAAATTGAGTGGACATGAAATGACCTTGCTGAACAAAAGGCATAATAGTCCTTATAGTCGCAAACTTGAATGTTGAGACTCTTACAAAACAGTATAAAGTCTTCAGATCCAAGATTGGACTGAATAAACCTTTCTTCTTTTGGGACAAGGAATAGAACTGAATAGAAACCCAATCCCTATTCCTGCTAAAGAACTGGTATAAATACTCCTGAAAAAAATTCACAGAGTGTACTGAGAAAGAAAGCATCTTCCCATAGAAGGTCTCATTCTAAAAATCTATTCAGACCCTAAGTTAAATAAAGATTTTGGACTGAATTCACCAAAAAACTATTTAATCTGCCCCCACCAGAAGAACTGTTTTGAGAACTGTACCTTCATGCAGTCAAATAACAAGTAAATATATAGCTTTTTCACCCAGAAGGATACAAAAAAACGCTTTTTCAGTGTTTGCACTCTGAGTTATCCAAATTAGCAGCTGATAAAAACAGTTGTTATTACCCAAATAAATGGTACACAATAAATTGAACTCAAAAAGACTAAAGGGCTGTATTAACCCTGCCGGGATATGAATCTAAGACCCTTGGATCTAGAACAAGCGTTTGTAGGACATTCACCAACTGATCTACATCACCGGACTAAAAGTAGGGCAGAAAAAAAACTCTAAACCTCCAGAAATAGTGGAGATAATAGAAACCAAACAAATTATTATCCTAACAATCTAGAGATAAAATATATTTGAAATCATAATAATAGATATAGTAAACATAATAAAATGAATACATCAGAAGTAAATAAACAGAGTTATATACTTGAGAATCTGAAACTGCTTATGCTAACTGTGCAAAAACAACAAGGTTAAAAGAACAGTAATGTCAGCCACAGATAAAGACTAAGCTAAAAAATATAAACACTACGTGAATATGCTCTACTAAGGATATATTTAAACTCTAAAGAATCCTAAAAATGAGTACCAATTTCCATAGAAATAGTAGTACAGCTCCAAAAGGGAATCAGGATAAACCATTCTTTAGAACAAAATACAGAAAGTATCTTGAATAGGGAAAAACCCTCAGGAGCAAATTAAAATCTTAAAATCCAGATTTTAAAATAACATAGATAATAGGAGAACTAAGCTCCTAAAAGCTAAAAATAACAAATTCCCCTTACCAAAGAACAAAGAATGTTCAAATGAAAAATAAGGAACATTTTTGATAAAACTGTCTCTGATACAGGATCCTTTGAGCCAAAGAAAACCTTCATCAGTAGAATAAACTTAAGTATGCTGTTGGTCAGAACAAAATTAAATAAATCTTAACAATTTTGAAAAGACCTTGTAAGTTTACTTAAAGGCATAATAACAGTCATAACTGTTTATGATAAAAGCAATAACGTGATGTTTTGCAGATGAAATCAAGTACATGAACTGTGTAAGTAAAAACAGTAAATGTCATTGTACATATAGAAACATTTTAAGCATAATATAAATAAATGCCACATAATTGAGCTGAAGAAAATAACAGCTTAATAATGAAAAAAAAAACACACTTAGCTTTGTAGAATTGTGTTTTAGGGCATCATAGTTTCTACAGTAACATCAGAGTCAGGATCAGAATGAAACATCTCGCAAAATGTAACAGAAAAATAAAAATAACATTAGGCAAAACATTCAATTTCCACAATGTAACAGTTTCAGTAGATAGAAAAATAAAGATAGTATTTTTTAAAACAAAAAAATAAAATAAAAAAGCAGGCATAATAGTTTTCCAAATTCATGAAAACAGCGAGCAATAGAGGGAGAGGGGTAAAATAACTAAGTTTTGGCGCCAAGAATGACGCATTACGCAAAAGGAAGTTAAAAAATGTTTTGGCGCAAAACTAACACCAGGAAATGACGCAACTCGTGTCATAACAAACGCCACTTCATGCCAAAACAACTAGCGTCAACAAAGACACAGGAAATGACGAACTTTGTTCCACCAAAGGCACAACCTCATGGCCAAACAATTTTGTGCTAAAAATAATAAATAACAGCATTTTGCGTCCTCGCAAGCCTAGATTTTCCCGCAATTTTTTTTTGAAAAACTAGTCAAATTAGAAAATGACTTAACCCAAGGTAAGAAAAAAAGTTTAAATAAACTTCCCAAACATTATTCCTTTACTGAAACTGTTTAGACTGCAAAAGGGAAATATACATAGACCTGACTCATGGCAAATATAAGTAAAAAACATATATTTAAAACTTTATATTAATACATAAAGCACCAAACCATAGCTGAGAGTGCCTTAAATAATTATACATACTTACCGAAAGACACCCATTCACATATAGCAGAAAGCCAAACCAGTACTGAAAACTAACAGCAGCAGTAATGGTATATAAGATTATATCGTCGATCTGAAAAGGGAGGTAGGAGATTAATCCCTATGACTGATAACAGAGAACCCTTGAAAAGATTTCCCGTAAGAGAAAACATAAAATCAATAGGCGATACTCTCTTTACATCCCTCTGACAAACACTGTACTCTGAGAGGAATTGGGCTTCAGAATTACTTCACCACCTCCATAGGAGGCAAAGTTTGTAAAACTGAGTTGTGGGTGTGGTGGGATGTGTATTTATAGGCATTTTGAGGTTTGGGAAACATTGCCCCCTCCTGGTAGGGATGTATATCCCATATGTCACTAGCTCATGGACTCTTGCCAATTACATGAAAGAAAGATAGATAACCCAGGGGCATATTAATGCATAAGCCAACAAGGCCGGTGCCTAGAGCGATACATTTTTGGGGACGGCACTTCTCCAGCAGCCACAGCACTAACTAAGGATTTTTTTTTTTTATTATTTCACATTAAATTTTATTTTATTTTTTTGGCTGAAACGACTAAAACTTTCTGCTGATTGCAGCTCAGTGCGTTCGATTAGCACTGCTGGAGTGTTTGGAGCAGAAGTTTGTTGCTATACGAGCCACCCAGGGACCAGGGTTTTAGCACAAATTCACTGCCAGTAGCTCTTGCGAGGAGTCAGAGACCAAGCGTTACGCTTGTGCTCCTCCCACAACACTCCATCTGCAGCATTAACATCCTAATGTCCTAAGATTTTTCTTAATTATTGATCTTATTGCCTAGTACATTATGTTTGCCTTAGGCACAAAGCAGGTATATATTCACTGTTGCATGTGTTAATGCTTTCACTCAAATAATAAGCAACTTGCAAATTCAACATCTGAATAACCTGTCAAGTGACAAGACATTATTTTACCTTTATTCTAATACAGTATTTTTAAAAATAATTTATTGAACCTTCTTTTTTCAATATATTTTGCTAATTAAAGGACCGAACACAAAATAGTTAAGTTATTACAATTAAACTTGTTGATCATTGATTTGACTACTACTAACTAATTTTTCCATTGGGCAAGCAACATGAGAACCAACTAAATGCATGCTTACAGCAGGATTCTGTGTGCCTAGGGCAGCACAAAACCTAAATACGCCACTGAGACAATCCCTTTATAACCCATTCCCCAGTTTTGCACAACCAACACTGTTATATTAATTTACCTTTTACCTCTGTGATTAACTTGTATCTAAGCCTCTTCTGACAGCCTCCTGATCACATGACTGTAACTATTTAAAATCTATTGCGTTGCATTTAGTACTGTGTTGTGCTAACTCTTAAATAACTTCCTGGGCGTGAACACAATGTTATCTATATGGCCCACATGAACTATCAGTCTCCTGTTGTGAAAAGCAAATACAAAAGCATGCGATAAGAGGCTGTCAATAGAGCATTTGAAACAGGCAGAAATTTAGAGGTTTAAATGTTATAAAGTATATTAATCTAACAATGTTGTTTGTGCAAAGCTGGGGAATGGGTAGTAAAGTCCAAAGAAGTAATTTTCCAGCCTCCAGTAAAATTTAAAAGACCTTTATTGTTTCCTTGCAGGGTCCATCATACAAACAACGTTTCAAACCATAACTTGGTTCTTAATCATGTCTCATGATTAAGAACCAAGTTATGGTTTGAAACGTTGTTTGTATGATGGACCCTGCAAGGAAACAATAAAGGTATTTTAAATTTTACTGGAGGCTGGAAAATTACTTCTTTGGACTTTACATTGGGGTTTGGCTAACCCATTCCTGTGCCCCAGGACATCAGTAAAGGTGCTGTCTTTCACCACTATATTCATACTGAATGGGTAGTGAAGACATTATCTATCTTTTCAAACAGTAACAATTTTTGTGTAGACTGTCCCTTTAAATCATAGTTTAAGTACACAGGATGTGCAAAAAAAGCAAGAAATTAATTCTTAAAAGTACAAAATACAAAGCGTAATTGTTGTTTTTTTCCTTAAATGGGCTGAACATTGGCGTTCGATTGTTGTATATGAAATTCTCAAATCCCTGCGTATTTCTATAAACATTTTTGCACTACAGTTCTCATTGTTGTGTTATATTCATAACTGTATTTTTTATCTATCTTCATATCTCTTTTTGTCTTCATGCTGATTTGTTTTTGTCTTTTTCTCATAACTTTTTATCTTCAAACTCTTTTTTTTTTTTACAATATGTTTAAGTTGTATGTTTCACATTTTCACATTTCTTTTATGTATTCTAGGCCACGTTTGACATCTCAGATACTCAAGCGGATAAACTTTTAACATTTTGTTACGGAACTTTATTGGTAGGTAATTGTCTATTTTCATTAGTAAAAAGAAAGGCAGTAATGCTCCCTTTACATATATTAAGGTAAAGATAATGGTGCAACCTAGAAAAATTACATTTATACACATAGAAAAGATAGCATGTCTCACACAATAAGTAAGATCTAAAAGTCTAGGTATCCAGCACGCTTTATCTAAGACGAAAGGGGTACAAGAACTCAAATAGAAAGATTTATACACATAAATGTATTTATACAATATATAAACATTAAAATCAGCAAATGATGGGGTCCCCCAACTAAAGGGAAAGGCTAAGGACTACAACCGGTTAAATAGAAGTATGCTGTGGTGCACCACACAAGCTAAGCAGGCTATCCAGGCAGTTGAAATATTTTCCAAGCAGCAGAGTAGAAAAAAGCAATGTAGTTAGCACAAGTGCAAAAGCGTTAGTAAGCAAGATAAGCAGGGAATCTTAATTAAATCCACAGCCAAACCCGTAGTATCCTTTATAAGCCAAAGACTTCTACCCTTACCAAAGCCAGATGATAAGTCCCACACTCACGGAGCCGCAGGAACCTGCACATACAGATGTACAGGCAGACCGCTGCCAGAGAATTCCTTAGCGCCACCAGTCACCACGATACCTGATGTAAAGGCAACAGCAAAGATCCACATGCAGAGTTCCTCATCCAGATACTGTGTAAAGAGGCACAGAGGGTCAGAAGAATAAAGGGAGATCGCCAAGCAGATGCAAACAGTGACAAAACCAACGCGTCCCTGTGCGCGTTTCGCTCAGCCTTTGTGGTCGCTTGGAGCTTCTTCTGGGTTGTGACGGCATCTCCGTGATGGATGTTTTTATTGGTTGCAATAGTCACATGTTCCTCACACGTCAGTTACAGCAAGTGTTTGTCAGTTCAAAGGCTGTATCAATGTACGTTACGCTAAAGTGTACACATGCGCTCTGCACTAGCAGTCTTTACTTATATTAATCCAACAAATACTTTTAAACCATCTTAGAATTCAGTCATGTTTCTTAAATAGCAATTATTATTGAAGCAACATCATCATAACATTGTTATACAGGTCACATCTCATAATCTTCTCTCTTATACAGTACGTATTTAAGTCACATATATTTTAACCATATTCTGATAAAACACAAAAAGGAAAAGATAAAAATAAAAAATTATTTACATTATAAGAATCCATATTACTGAGACTTTAAAAAAGGCTTAGATATCAAAGTGGAATAGTTTGTTATAAAGGAGGCAAACTCTAGCTTCTCATTGAGGCCTATAGGGGATAGAGTTTGGAGATTATACATCCATCTGGTTTCTTTCATAGAAGGGTAGAATCAATATTACCTCCTCTTCTACTGAGTTTCACTGATTCAATACCAGTGAAACTCAGATCATCAATGTTGGAACTGTGAAACTGTGCAAAGTGCCTTGTCACTGGACTGTCAATATTTAAATCTTTTATATCATCACAATGCTCCATTATCCTTGATATAAATTCCCTGTAGGTTTTACCCACATAAAAATGAGGGCATGATCAAGATAGCAGGTAAATAACACCTATGGTGGAGCAGTTGATGAATGAATGGATTTTATACACTTTATTAGTGGTTGTCTGGAAAGTCTTAGTTCTCTTGACAAACTGGCAGCAAACACAGTGGTTGCAGGGGGTACATCCCATTATTTTTTTGAGAATGCGATTCCAACCAATTTGTAGTCTTTACTTGCTCAAACTTGCTCAAACTTGCTTTTTACCAATAAATCTTTTAAATAATTGGCTCTACGTGCCGTCATCAAGGGGTAGTCACCTACATAATTATGCAATAGGGGATCAATGGATAGCAAATGCCAATTATTGCTAACAATGGTTCTAATTTTTCCCCAATGGGAATTATATTTGGTGATGAACCTTATCTTTGTGTCAGTATCCTCATCACTAGATTTTTGAGTTTGGAAATGCAAGTCTGTTCTATTTTTCATTTTAGCTTTGAACATGGCCCTTTTAATACACCACTTAGAATAGCTACGCTCCAGAAATCTATCAGCCATTTCCTTAGCCTGTTTGTTAAAAGTGTAGTCATCAGTGCTTATTCCACGCAGTCTTAAAAATTGTCCGTTTGAGGATTTCCGGACGGTGACTATTGGACGCCGTAGGTTTTCGGTATACTTCAGTTACAATCACATTCTCTTTTTTTGGTGATCAGCAATTCAAGAAAACTAATGCCGTCAAAGTCACTATTGCAAGCTAAAAACATATTCAGATCGTTCTGATTCAATATAGATACAAAATTCAAAAGTTTCTGTTTGTCCCTTCCCTTAAGATTAAGATGTCGTCGACATAACGGATCCATAGGGCCACATGCTCCTCCACCCTGGCAGCATGTTCACCAAAAACAATGTTGTTTTCCCACCATCCAAGGCTTAGGCATGCATAGGTGGGGGCGCATGTGGCACCCATGGCTGTTCTGTGTTTTTGTCTATAGTATCTACCATTAAACAAGAAAATGTTATTCTCCAAAATAAACTATAACAATTGAGTCACAAATTAAGTATGTTTGTCATACCCTAAGCCTCTTGTTTCAAGGAAAGATTTAATTGCTTTAATTATTACGGGATGGGGAATAGAGGAATATAGGGACTCAACATCTAGAGAGACTAGTCTTTTTTTTGTCAGTTACTGCAATGCCATCCAATTTTTTGATGACATCAGTGGAGTCCTGGCTTCGTCAATATAATAGTCTTGGTCTAATACTACAACATTTTCCCCTTTGTCCGCAGGTTTGATGACTAATTCTTTATGGTTCATCAAATCCTGTAGAGCTTTTCCTTCACCATGGGTTAAATTATCATTTATTATTTCAGTAGTTTGTATTTGTGCAAATTGTTCAGAGACACTCTGCACAAATACTGATATATTGGGAATGGTGGAAAAAGAGGGCATACATATGGACTTTTTCTTCAGGTCAGTTCTAGGAAAGATGTCTGGTTGATCATTACTTTGTTTGTATAGTATCGTTTCCAAATTATGCAGGGTTTCCCTGTCCCTCCTGCAGGCCAGTTCAATAGTTGTTCTTGGTGTCATAATTTTCTTTAGTGCCAATTTACAGGCAATCGGGTGTAAATCTTTAGTAATGGGGATGGGGAATAGAGGAATATAGGGACTCAACATCTAGAGAGACTAGTCTTTTTTTTGTCAGTTACTGCAATGCCATCCAATTTTTTGATGACATCAGTGGAGTCCTGGCTTCGTTAATATAGTAGTCTTGGTCTAATACTACAACATTTCCCCCTTTGTCCGCAGGTTTGATGACTAATTCTTTATGGTTCATCAAATCCTGTAGAGCTTTTCCTTCACCATGGGTTAAATTATCATTTATTATTTCAGTAGTTTGTATTTGTGCAAATTGCTCAGAGACACTCTGCACAAATACTGATATATTGGGAATGGTGGAAAAAGAGGGCATACATATGGACTTTTTCTTCAGGTCAGTTCTAGGAAAGATGTCTGGTTGATCATTACTTTGTTTGTATAGTATCGTTTCCAAATTATGCAGGGTCTAATACTACAACATTTTCCCCTTTGTCCGCAGGTTTGATGACTAATTCTTTATGGTTCATCAAATCCTGTAGAGCTTTTCCTTCACCATGGGTTAAATTATCATTTATTATTTCAGTAGTTTGTATTTGTGCAAATTGTTCAGAGACACTCTGCACAAATACTGATATATTGGGAATGGTGGAAAAAGAGGGCATACATATGGACTTTTTCTTCAGGTCAGTTCTAGGAAAGATGTCTGGTTGATCATTACTTTGCTTGTATAGTATTGTTTCCAAATTATGCAGGGTTTCCCTGTCCCTCCTGCAGGCCAGTTCAATAGTTGTTCTTGGTGTCATAATTTTCTTTAGTGCCAATTTACAGGCAATCGGGTGTAAATCTTTAGTAATTTCAAACAGATCTAGTCTGTTGGAAGGACAGAAACTGAGTCCTTTCTCTAAGAGTTTAATATGACCCTGATTTAGGGGGAAAGAGGATAAATTGACTATATTAGTAGCTTGATTACCAGGGGCTTCAGCTAAAAGTGACACACTAGCTGTCTCCAATTGTATCTCAGTTGATTCCTGGTCATCATATAGTGGTCTATTATAATTGTATTACAAATATTTACCTTTATTTCTCTCTTTATAACCAATTGCTGTTCATGATGATGTCTCTTTCTCTGGTTCAATATTAGTATATAAGTTGATAATCATCACGGTTGTGCCTGGATTTGAACTTGGGACTCCTTATTCACAGCCTTTTTCTCTGTTCCTGAACCACCAGAGGTCTTGACGTTTTTAGAGACCTGTTACCTGCAGTGGGATTGCTCTCTGGCTCCACCTGCTTGTCAGCTGCAGGTAGTTTTGCAATCAGCTCTCCCATAAAAGGCTGCTTCACATATTACTTCCTGCCCTGACATTGAGGTTAATCTTGTTCCTGTTAGTGCCTCTGACCTTGCTTGAATTTACTGTTTGGTTCCTGGATCTGGCTTGTTCTCTCACTACCCTTTTGGATAACCCTTAGATTTGATGTAAGATTGGACTGCTTCTCTGTTTTCTGATCTTGGCCTTGTACCCTGATTATTCTCCCTTGATTTGTTGACTTCTCAGACTGCTCTCAGGTATCTGATCCTTGGCTTGTCTCCTGGCTATTCTATCTGTACCAGCCTGTCTCTGCTTCCTGTGGCATCATCCTGCTTCTCTGGCATCCAGTTCCTGTATCCTAGTCCTGCAGTGGACACCTATCAAGTGCTGGTATCCTGTATAAGTGCTTAGCTCTACAGAGGGCGCTTGCAAAGTTCCTATATCCAGCGCATGTACCCAAGTTCTGCAAAGGATATCTGCAATGTACTAGTCACCTGCTTCTGCATCCAAATACTGTGCCAAGCTCTGCAGAGGGTTTCTGTCAAGTGCCTGTCTCCAGCTACTGTGTCCAAGCTCTGCAGAGAGTCTCTGCCAAGGTATTGCACCCAAGCTCTACAAAGGATATCTGCCAAGTGCCAGTATCTCTGTCAAGTTATTCCCCCTCACTGTCAGCGGCCGAGACAGTGGGGTGTGCTGATCTGGGCAATATAAAAGATGGGGAATATACTAATAACCAATAGATAACTTTGTATAATGGTAGCCCACCAACACACAGGAGGTTTAAAATTATATAACCTATATGTTGCAAGTAACTAACGTAAGCTCATGTAATTTTAGTTCCAGAGGCTGATCATGTAGATGATTGAGCATATAACCCAAACGTGCTGGCATTCCAATCACTCTAGGGATTAATGAATTCCATACTAGGAGACATTCTAGATCACTACTTCTTCAGGCAGAGAAATCACCTACTACCTAACATGCTTCTCCCACATTCCCTCACCTAGGACTCTATTCTAGCTAAGTCTCTAAGGAGAGTGGTGTAGCTCAGCTCATTACATTGTGATTCAACATGACAAAAACTAAGCATACTGATTGATAGGCAGTCTTCATCCTCAATAATCTGACATGGCACCATGTTTCACTTATTCTTCTATATAACTCGTCTAGGGGTCCAAAAAAGACTAACATACATGCCTCACCTTTATTACTTCACCTCACTCCATGCAGTTCCATTAGTTGCCTCTCAACCTGGTGCGAGTTTGTCCTGGGAGGCCAAAAAGTGAGTGGTACAGCCTCTACCGCCAAGATTCGTAACGCATTTTAAAGTCAGTAGTTATGAGTTTTACACTACAACGCTGTAGCATAAAACTCATAACTAAAGTGCTAAAAAGTACACTAACACCCATAAACTACCTATTAACCCCTAAACCGAGGCCCTCCCGCATCGCAAACACTAAAAGAAAATTATTAACCCCTAATCTGCCGCTCCGCACATTGCTGCCACTATAATAAACATATTAACCCCTAAACCGCCGTACTCCCGCCTTGCAAACACTAATTAAATATTATTAACCCCTAATCTGCTGTCCCTAACCTCGCTGCCACCTACATTACAGTTATAAACCCCTAATCTGCCGCCCACAACATCGCCGCCACTATTCTAAATTTATTAACCCTTTAAATCTACGTCTAACCCTAACACCCCCTAACTTAAATATAATGTAAATAAATCTAAATAAAATTAATATCATTAACTAAATTATTCCTATTTAAAACTAAATACTTACCTGTAAAATAAACCCTAAGCTAGCTACAATATAACTAATAGTTACATTGTAGCTATCTTAGGGTTTCTTTTTATTTTAACTAGGTAGAATAGTTACTAAATAGTTATTAACTATTTAATAACTACCTAGCTAAAATAAATACAAAGTGACCTGTAAAATAAAACCTAACCTATGTTACAATAACACCTAACACTACACTACAATTAAATAAATTCCCTACATTAAATACAATTAAATAAATTAAATAAAATTAGATAAATTACAACCCCCCCCACTAAATTACAGAAAATAAAAAAATAATTAAAAGATCTTTAAACTAATTACACCTAATCTAAGAGCCCTATCAAAATAAAAAGCCCCCCCCCAAAATAAAAAAACCTCTAGCCTAAACTAAACTATCAATAGCCCTTAAAAGGGCCTTTTTGCGGGGCATTGCCCCAAATAAATCAGCTCTTTTACCTGTAAAAAAAAATACACACAACCTCCCCAACAGTAAAACCCACCACCCACACAACCAACCCTCCAAATAAAACCCCAACTAAAAAAAACCTAAGCTCCCCATTGCCCTGAAAAGAGCATTTGGATGGGCATTGCCCTTAAAAGGGCATTAAGCTCTATTGCTGCCCAAAGCCCTAACCTAAAAATAAAACCCACCCAATACACCCTTAAAAAATACTAACACTAACCCCCGAAGATTCACTTACCGGGAGAAGTCTTCATCCAAGCGGCAAGATGTCCTCAACGAAACTGGCAGAAGTGGTCCTCCAGGTGGGCAGAAGTGGTCCTCCAGACAGGCAGAAGCTTTCATCCAGACGGCATCTTCTATCTTTATCCATCTGGCACGGAGCGGGTCCATCTTCAAGACATCCGGCGCGGAGCATCCTCTTCTTCCGACGGACTAACGACGAATGAAGGTTCCTTTAAATGACGTCATCCAAGATGGTGTCCCTTATATTCCGATTGGCTGATGGAATTCTATTAGCCAATCAGAATTAAGGTTGAAAAAATCCTATTGGCTGATTGGATCAGCCAATAGGATTGATTCCAATCAGCCAATAGGATTGAGCTTGCATTCTATTGGCTGTTCCAATCAGCCAATTGCATGCAAGCTCAATCCTATTTGCTGATCCAATCAGCCAATAGGATTTCTTCTACAAGATACAACGAGTCCACGGATTTCATCCTTACTTGTGGGATATTATACTCCTGCTAACAGGAAGTGGCAAAGAGCACCACAGCAGAGCTGTATATATAGCTCCTCCCTTCCCCTCCACCCCCAGTCATTCTCTTTGTCTGTGTTTTACTAGGAAGAGGTAAAGTGAGGTGTTAGTTTTAGTTTCTTCAATCAAGAAGTTTTTTTATTTTAAATGGTACCGGTGTGTACTATTTTCCTCAGGGGGATATGGAAGAAGATTTCTGCCCTGAGGTGGATGATCTTAGTAGCTGTAACTAAGATCCATGTTGGTTCCCACAGAACTTCTGAAGTTAGTATAAGAGAGATCTTCAGTGTAGAGAACGGTGTCATGCTACAAGCAGCATTGAGGTATGTTCAGTCCTTTATTTCTGAGGAGACTTGGTGTGTCAGAACTGGCTGACATTTATTTCCCTACTAGGGAAGGGTTAAGCAGTAGACCTAGAAACAGAGGGTATTACTGGTAACCTGTATGTATTATTTGACATGATACTGGGCTTTATTCATATTGCAGCATATATCAGGTGCAATAACAGAGACACTGGGAGAGGCAGCTTAACGGTTTGAGTTTTTATTAGTAAAAGAAATAACAAACATTTCCATAAGCTGTTTTTTTTTTTTTTAATCTTTATTTATGTAAAAGTCACACAATAACTCGCATCTCAATGAGTCGATACAAACATTGTAGGTTGTTCACATAGTCACTCATGTGACAACAATATACATAAGAACAACAAAGATCATAGCAAAGAAAAAAAGAATAAAAGACATGAGAAGTCATTGAGCTTTATCTGTGCATGGCCTCCTTTTCTATTAATGTTCATTCATCCTCCTCCCCTCCATCTTTGTATAAGTAAAAGTCACACATTAACTCACATCTTCAATGAGTAGATACAAACATTGTCGGCTGTTCACATAGTCACTCATGTGACCTCAATGTACATAAAGATTCAACAAAGATTATACCAAAGAAAAATACAACAATAAAAGACTTAAGAAATCATTGAGTCTTGTCAGTGCGTGACCTCTTTTTCTATTAATATTCATTTACCTTTCTACTCTCCATCTCCCTACCTGACTCAACTCTCCCTACCCCGAGGTGTCACCTCACTGCGTCCCCACTTATCTAGAGCCCCCTCCTCAAGCCTATAGTGTAGCTCTCGAAGTCGAGCTGCCACTCTCCTTGTAATTGAGCCTCCAAGATGTAGCTTGTGTTGCGAATTGGATACAGTATTTGCACTTGTTTTGCCTGATCTAGTGTATGCAAATAGACCTCCCATTTGGCTATGAAGCGTTTTGTACGTTTCTGGGTGTCTCCCAGTGTGTCTGTCTGTTCATAAATTAGTTGTTGATGGATTTCATTTTTTAACTGCTTTAGAGTTGGGGCCTCCCGTGCCAACCAATTCTTAAGGACAACCTTCCTTGCCTGTAAGATTACATTGTGTACAAATAACATGGTCACCCTATTGGTGTTTTGACATTCTAAGTAAATAAGTGTCTGTGGGGTGAATCTCTCCAGCGATATTCCGATAGACCTCAACCAGAAATGGGTCATACCCCATAATCTGGCTAGCTTGGGGCAACTCCAGATCATGTGAAGGAGGTCTGCGTTATTTTGCATGCAGCGTGGGCAGTTCCCCAAAGACTCAGTGTCCCAGATATGGATACTATGTGTAACCTGCAGTATGGAGATGTTGGTGTGTAGCAACTCTGACCACTTTTCACTAATATGTTTCCTGGTGTTCTCGTTGGTAGGTGCCAACAAGGCTTTGTAAATCGGAGAGATTGAGGTATGTCCTTGGGAAAATAGGTTAGCCAATTGATAGACACGATTGTCATTCTGTGGGAGGGATCCAGACCCAAGCAACTCCGCTATGTAGTGTTTGGCTTGTAGAAACGCAAAATGATGGGATCTAGGCACCATGTATGTCTCTTGAATGGAAGCAAATGTGCGTATTGTCTTCCCATCTCCCTCTAACATCTTAGACACTGTGTTCAAACCTCTAGTTCCCCAGTCCTTAAATGTATGTGTTGTCATCCCTGGAATGAAATTGGGGTTTCTCTGCAGTGGCGTGTATCTAGTTACCTCATACTTAAATTGTAATCTATTACACATTTTCCTCCAGGCAAAGAGTGGGTGTTGAATTAGGGCGTGTTGTATCAGATGTTTGTCCAGTTTTGTAGGTTGTAGGTGAGGCAATGTGGCCAGGGACCACGGGTGTATAAGCTGTCTCTCTAAGTCTGGAACAGTGAAGTGGTCCCCCCCCGTCAGCCAGTCAAAAATGTATTTAACTTGGGTTGACCAGCTATATAGTTCCAAGTCTGGAACGGCCATGCCCCCAAAGTCAGCTGCGCTGCACATTTGGTCTGATCTAATTCTGTGCTTTTTGTTTGCCCAGATAAATGATAGAAACAGGGAGTTCCAAAATTTCAGATCCTCCTTACTAATGAGCAATGGCAGCATTTGCATCTTATAGAGGATTTTGGGAAAGAGGATCATTTTGATAAGTCCTATTCTGCCCGACAATGAGAGTGGTAGTTTAGCCCAATGTGCCACTAAGTCTGTAGCCTCTCTCTTCAGCAGCGTATAATTAGCGCCATACCAATCTGAGGGATTCAGTAATAGCTCAATCCCCAGGTATCGGAAAAACCTTCCTGCTTTTTTGAAATTATATGGGAGTTCTGGCTTATCATCAGTACCAGTCAACCCCACTATTTCCATCTTGTCGGTATTCATCTTATACCCAGATATTTGGCCAAAGTTGGCTATGATCTCCATTAGGATGGGGACATTCAGGGTAGGGTTTTGCACGTATAGGACCATATCATCTGCGAAGAGTGACAGATGAAGGGTGGATGATCCGACCCTAAGTCCCTCCATCTGCAATCTAATTTTTGCTGCTAGGGGTTCCAGGGCGAGGTCGAAAGGCAGAGGTGATAGAGGGCACCCCTGCCTTGTACCTCTTTCTAGGGAGAATGGTGGCGACTGGGCTTCATTCACTAACACTGCCGCCCGGGGGTTCGTGTAAAGAGTTTGTAGGGCCTCAACGAATGAGCCCTCAATCCCGAATTGATTGAGGGTGAAGAATAGGTGCCCCCAGAAGGCTTTTTCTGCGTCTACAAGTAGAACACATGTTTCCTCCGCCCTTCCTACCCGGTTTTGTGATTTGATATTTCAAAAGTGTGTGAGTAAATGTTAAAGAGTTCTCACATTTTTAACTGCGGATCTCCCCTTAATGAAGCCTGTCTGGTCACTTCGGATAAGGTCTGGCATTATAAGGGCAAGTCTATCCGCCATGATTTTTGTTAAGATTTTGTAATCCGAGTTCATAAGTGAAATCGGTCTGTATGATGCTGGGTTAACCGGATCCTTACTGGGTTTAAGTATTAAGCTGATATTGGCCTCGGTGAATTGGCGGGAGCCCATCCCTCCCCCATCCAGGATGACATTAAAGAGGTCTGATAATACCCCTGCTACTTCGGGCTGAAGAATTTTTGTAAATCTCACCCGGGAGCCCATCGGGTCCCGGGGCCTTCTCTAATGATAGCTTTCCTATAGCTTTCTCAATGTCCTCTACTGCTATTCGTGCGTTTAGGGAGCGCTTTTGACTCTCAGTTATTTGTGGAAGCGTAATTGTCTCCCAGAATGAGTCCCTGTCTACCCCCTGTGATTTATATAGGGCCGAGTAGTACCGAGTAAAGGCTTGTTGAATGACCGTCGTGTCTGAGAGGACCAAGTCCTGTTCTTTGATGGCTGCTATGTGAGTGGGCCGTCTGGTCAGTTTTGTCAGTCTGACGAGTAGTCTGCCCGTCCTATTTCCATGCCTGTAGAACCTGGCGTGTACCCTTGTCATGTCCCTAGCTGCCCCCTGTAAAAGAAATGTGTCTCTTAGCGATTTAGTGTCTTTATATTTGAGTCTATTTGTTTCTGTGGGATTTCGCAAGTAGCGATTTCTCGCATTGATTAATTGTTTCAGCAGTAGGTCCTCTCGAAGCTTTTTCTGTTTTCTAGCAGCTATTACATAAGAGGTCACCACCCCCCTGAGGACTGCCTTGCCCGCCTTCCAGAAGAGAGGCATGTTCTCCCTATGACTACTATTTAGATTATCATACGCTAGACATTCACCTACCAAATAGTTCCTGAGGTTGGCATCGTGTACTAGATATCTGGGGAATGTCCACCTCTCTCCACCAGTCCTGACTTGTCCAAGTTTGAGTTTAAGTGAAATTGGGGCATGATCTAAGATGGTCGGGTTGTCTATCCCCGTTTCTATAATCCTCGCATTCAAAATGGGAGATGTCAAGAAAAAATCTATGCGTGATAACGTGTCCTTCATGGGTGTAGTGCATGTGTAGCTTTTTACTTCTGGATTTCTCTCTCTCCAAATGTCTGTGAGCTGGAGTGCACTTTTAAACTTATTTAATGTTAGGGTGTCCCGTTTGGTGTTATATTGTCTACTAGGGCCTGACACAGGGAGATCTGAGTTCCTAAACCTATCTGCCGGTGTTTGTGGTGTTATATTGTAATCTCCTCCCAGTATGACAGGGGCATCTGCCACTTTCAATATGTGCACCCTCATTGCGCTTCAGAATTCTTTTTTGTGTGTGTGGGGCCCATAGACTCCCCATAAGATTAAGGGCAAACCTTCCAGTACAATTTTAAGGAGGACAAATCTCCCTAGTGGATCCAGTATTGTTTGGGTGATCTTGTAATTAAGATTCTTCCTAAACAGGAAGGCAACTCCCCTGGCTCTACTGCTTGCATAAGGGGTGTATATAACCTCTCCCACCCATTGTTGTTTGAATTTTTCATGCTCACTGGGTTTTAGGTGTGTTTCCTCTAATATAGCAATGTCAGCTCTCTTGACTTTGAGATATGTTAAGATGGCTTTCTGCTTTATGGGGGATGTTACCCCTCCCACATTCCAGGACATAATATGGATTCCCATAGCTATGTTACAACTCTTAGGGCCTAATTAGTGTTTGGTGTGTGCTTTGTACAGCTACAGAACAAATACTCACAGTCTAAAAAAAACTAAACTCTATAGGCCTGGTGGCACCTAGTAACCACCGGGGAGACAGTTGAGGTAAGAATAGAAAAGACCCCCCAGGTGCCTACCAAACGGAGGCAAAGGGGATGGAAGAGTTATGGATTTGTACACTAGTGAAAAAAGTTACTTTAACACTCAAATGTAAATGTTACTTTACAGTGTAAAAATATTTTACTTTAATGTGACAAAATAAAAATCATATATTCCTATGTACACAATAAATAATCATGGATCCATGTTAAAATTATAGCTAAAATGCAAATTCAATGATAAAAACAATGCAGGTACACAATTCAAAAAAATGCAGATAGAATAAAAAAAATGCACATAAAATAGAATAAAAGCAACGTATCAGTGGTATACAATACAGGCTTTTTGGACACTATTGGGTGATGTGGCACTCAAAAGAAAACGGTGTGCCTTGGGGAAATCAATAATAGTTCATCCGTGAAAAAATGGAAAAAATGATGATAAAAAATTATGATAAAATGATGAAAAAATATATATGGAAGTGAGTGAGTAAAAAATAATCCTTAAGGTGAATAAATCCAATGGAGGGTTAAAAGAAATTGGTGGTCAATAGTCTGATATAATAAAGTTCATCCAAAGGTGTATATAGTAAACGTTGAATGTGGAGAAGATAAACGTTGAGTGCAGATATAAAATGATAAATCAGAAAGTCCAGGCGATTGATCAGGGAAGGTGTATATATACCTTTGAAAAGGCGGTATTAAAAGAGTGTGTAGAAAAAATATATATATATATCGATGTGGAGAAAAACTTCAAATAGTGAAAAAATACAAATCGCAAAATAGTGAAAAAATACAAATGACCAAAAAGGCAAAATAACGTAATGAGCAGGGTACTAGCAGCTTTGGGATTTCTAAAAAGTGCAGAGTGTGGATTTCCTGATCACTCCGAGTTCAGTTAGTGGCAAAATGAACAATCTCAACCTAAACAGTAAATAGAAAACAACATAGCGCAATAACGTCTCACAATAGAAGAAGTAAAGGAATTAGGCTTACCAATCGGTCAACGCGTTTCGGCCCGTGATAGGCTTTTATCAAGACTGATTGTAAGGTCTGACTGGTAGCCTTTTAAAGCCCAAACACGGAAGTGTTACATCAATCCACTTCCGGGTTCTAACTTTTTATTAAAGCAATTTATAAATAATAGAGATTATAATTCACAAGTTGTACTTTCATTTTGAATAGGTTTGTTTAATATAGTGTTAGTAAGAATTCCATAACCGTAAATGTTCGTAATAATTAGTATGTTTTGTCTCTGTGTATGTTGTGACGTCACTTCCGGTCTCAGAACTTAAACCGTTCAAACTAACATCTAAACGAGCTATATTTTGTGGATGGCATAAAAGTCGATTCAAGGGGTCAGTGATCGATTTTCAGATCGAATTTATTAGATTAGATGGACTTTATCATGTCCGTTGTTTAGACCATCTGATTGGTTGTGACGTCACAGTAGGCGTCTGGAGATAGAGACAGACGTAGTAAAAAACTTAATCTACCCTTCTACATGTTTCATTTACATTATATAAATGTGGAGATGTTGAAGTAGTGGTGAATGGCAGAGAATGATCCTGGTAGAGTGAGGTAACTGAATTGCTGTAATGTTTATAAGTGCAGATGGCTGCTTAGCTGTGACAGTACCTCTATTTCTGATTGGAGGAGACCGTCGGTGTGAATGCGCTTAATCGTGTAATTGGGCATAATCCTCCTATGCTAAAATGTTTATTATGTATCAATAGTATAGAGGGGTTAATATAAAGAAGTAGGAAACGGTGATGAAAGAACACAATAATAAAACTATAAAGCAATATAGTAACATCATAATATAATCACATCGTAGAACCTGTAGGCTGGGGTTCCACAATTATAATTCAGGAGGACTCCATGGTTCGTCAATTGTAAAATACCCTTTGTAAAAGAAGTCTGTTAGGATGAGTGCAGAATTTATTTGGAGACCTGCATAGTCGGTGTTGTTGGCGATTCAAAACTAGCCTTAAAATGTAGCCTTAAAATGTAGGAGTCATCTTATAAACAGAGTATGTAACTGACATCTGACTCATCTGTTTAGCAGTGGTATTGTATAGCTCTCTTGCACACTCCTAAAAGTGATTGTTGTATATTCTGATGGTAGAATAAATGCCATTTGGATATGTACCATTTGGATATTAGTATTCAATGGGTGGATGAGGTATGCCAGTGGTCCATGTTCATGATATTCTAAAAGAATCTCTAATTTATGGAATTGCAGGGAAGGTATATATACATCCAAATCTATAATGAGTGTAGAAAGACAAAATGAATCTAGAGAATCGGTGTCACTAATAATTATAAGTATCTTATTAATCTTATTAAGAAGTATCTTAGAAATACAGACAGGGGTATAAGCATCTGAATAATATGTGAAGAAACGAATATGAGAAAATCGATGTCAATGAGTGTGTCTTATAACAGTTTGGGTTAGGACTGGTCCCATTAGTTGGGCATTGCCCTTAAATCAAGTTTTACTATTGCTTGCTATAGCTAATCTATAGTGAATACTGAATACTATTAGATGTTACAACTTCCGTATACATTTATTTTCGTATACATTTACTCAGTGTCCTTTTTTCGTGGTAGATGAAGTTATCTGTCTTCGCTTATAAAGAGGAACCGAGTAGGCAGACTAGGTTGTATTAATTAGGGGTAGGGAAGCAGACTGATTTGTACGATGGTGGAGCTGTAGTGGTCCAGACCTCCCCAAAATAGGGGGGCAGCTTGGGTAAATCTCTTATTGATAGATATTCCCCCTATATATAACGGGGGCTAATGTACTTGGATGGATTAGAGACCTCCGCAGCTGGAGAGAATCTCAGTTGGTACAGGAACTAGTGCCACAAAAAACAAGACATATTAGAAATGTATTGAGTGACCAGAATGGGCAACAAGGCTGACAGTCAAATTTGAAAATTAGATTTGAAATTTATGGGGGATACTTTTCCGAATCTCATTGTACTAAAGAGTATATGTTAAAAAATATATGTTAAACAGTCAGGGGAGCTCATAAGGGAGTCTTAAATTTCCCTGGGTGGGGAATTTCTGAGTGGGAAGATGGCAGAAGGTGCGAAAACGGTGAACACTTAGTGATCGCTATGCTATGAGTAGTATGATTTTCCAGACGATACTATATGAGGTTTAGAGATGAACAACTCATAGTGGGTGTTTTAGGTAGAGCCCAATGGGGTAAAATGGGATTTTTATATAATTTACCCTGATCAAATGCTTTCCTATGTCATATTCAGGAGGTGGGATAAGTCTTCCTTATTATTTAGCCCTTTAGGGTAGAGGCAGTCCAGATTGAAAATCCATTTGGATTCAGTTTTTAGTAATTTTTTCTCGAAGTTACCTCCCCTCCACCTTTTGTTCACCTTCTGGATGCCCAAGAACTTAAGATCTTTTACATTCCCATTATTTTTTGTTGAGAAGTGTTTATATAGAGGTGTTTCCATGCTACGTTTTTCAATTGATAATAGGTGTTCACGTACCCTGTCTCTAAGGACCCGTGATGTTTGGCCTACGTATTGTAGTCCACATGGGCACTGTAACATGCATATGACACCTTTGTCGTGGCACCTGATCATATCATAGATCTTGAAGGTTTCTCTGGTGTTGTGGCATTTAAATGTTGAAGATTTAATTCCATGTTTGCATGCCTTGCAAGATGGGCATGGAAAAAAACCTTTTCTTCTTTTGCATACTTGGTGCTATTATGCTTTTCAGATTTTTGGTCCTTCTGTAAATGAACCTAGGGTTCGAAGGTAGTCTCTCTCCAATTAGCTCATCTTCTTTGAGGATTGACCAGTGTTTGTTAAAGATGTTTTCGATAATGTTTTTATTCGCACTGTATTCAGTGATCATTGGGATGTCAAGTAATTCGTTAGGTTCATCCTCAGGTCTTCCAGCTTTGTTTTTATATTTCGTCAGCTCCGTACGTTCTATGTTGCCCACTTATTGGATTTTCTCTTCCAATAGGTCTTTAGGATAGCCTCTTTCTAAGAACTTGGTTTTTATCACTTGTGATTGTTTCTCCCACCCTTCCTGGGTGGAGCAGTTCTTCCTCATTCTTAGCAGCTATCCTTTTGGGATGTTGTTCTTCCATTTGTCGTGGTGACAGCTGGTTCTATGGATGTAGTTGTTGCTGTCTACGGCTTTGAAGTGTGTAGATATTTCTATCTTTCCTTCATTCACAACTATTTTTAGATCCAAGAAGACTATCTCGGTGGTGCTTGACTCATAAGTAAATTTCAGATTGTTTAAATTCTGATTCATAATTTCAATCGTGAAGTCTTTTTTTTTTTTTTTTTTTTTTAATTTTTATTGCAAATAAAACAAAACATACAAATATGACAGGACATTCCAGACATCATGAAAACAAAACAGGAAATTCGACATACAAGGCTATTGTCTCATCCTTATTACAATTATAATTTTCGTATTTCTTTTTTATACAAGCAAAAAACAAAAGAAAAACAAAACAAAAAAAACAAAACATCATTACTAGGTTCAGACCTCTATCTTTGTACCCTCATATCGATAGCACTGACCTAGCTCTAAACCATATATCATGTCTGGTTATTTAGCAATCCTTATTAGTCATTAATAACACCAAAAGAAAAACACACAAAAAAAAAAAACAACCAGGGAAGGGGGGGGGGCAGTGCTTAATTCCAATTTGGAAATTCATTTCTAGAAATCGCATTATTCAATGTTTCTGACTCTCTGAAAGGGTATATTAGCCGCTTCTGTTCTATTTCCGAGAAGGCCTGAATAAATCTCCTCCATTTGTCAAGGAAGCGTTTAATCTGAGTTTCAGAATTAACTGTCGTATCAAATTGCTCCACTATCAATTGTCCCTTAATTTTATTAATACATTCTATTAAACTGGGGGCTTTTGTGGACTTCCAATATTTCAAGATTAATGACCTCCCTATTAATATTACTGTATTTACACATTTAAAATTAATCTGTAGTCTGAGAGTTTGATACATAAAGATAATATCCTCTTTTTCTAACTTGATCTTTTTCCCATTAATCCTGTTCAGCCAAAAATTCAACTTACTCCAGAATTTTTGAATCTTTGGACAGGACCATAAACAGTGTGTCAAATCTGCTTATGGGAAGCTGCATCTAGCACATTTATTTTCGGCATTTTTTATCCCATTTAGCTTTTACAGCAGGTGTAATATATACCTTATTTATCACTTTCATTTGGGACTCTCTCCAACCTATGGATAGTGTTGCTTTGTCTACCAAATTGAAACTTTTTTGTAGCCTCTCTATTGGTTGTCGCCAGCTTGCTGCCAAAGCCCCTATTCTTGTTGTTTCTTGAAACTTTTTTATTATCTTATACCAAAAGGAGATAGAATAGTTTCCTTGACTATATACATTCAATACCATATTCATCTTTTCGCCTAGACTATCTTGCATAGATTCTTTGTTAAAAGTTTCTAAAAATGCCGTATTTGCAAGTACGCGTAAAATTCATTATTAGGGATTCCAAACTCACTTCTTAAATCCTGAAACGTTCTACAGGCTTTAGTTTCCCTGTCTTGCAATTGTTGTATGAAAATTAGGCCCTTCCTCTTCCATCTATGAAAGACTTTCAACTCTATTGCTGGTATAAAATTGGGGTTCCCCACTATTGTCAGATACTTTGAATATTCCGGGCTAACTCGTAGTAATTTCAGAAGTTTATGCCATGCAGTAATTACATTCTTAACGGTGGATAGCTTTTTAACTTTATCTGGTAATTTCCCTTTATAATGTAATAAAGCTTTTAAGCCATATGGGGCCACTAAAAATTCTTCTATATCATTTGTGGCAAAATAATTTTCCTCTGTTAGCCATTCTAATGCAAATTTACCCATGCATATTAAATTATATAGCTCTATATCTGGAAAAGCTAATCCACCCCCTGTTTTAAATAGTGACAAATTATGTAATGCAATTGCTTTACGTTTGTTGCCCCATAAAAATTTTAGACAGTCCCGTTTAAATGATGCTAAGTCCTTACGATTGATAAATCTAGGTAAATTTTGTACTAAGTACAGAATTTTAGGGAATAGGACCATTTTTAATTAAATTTATTTTACCTGACAAAGTCAGTGGAAAATTAGCCCAGCTGGCCATATCCTTAGACAATTTTGCCCAGATTTGAGGGTAGTTTAATGTATACCAGTTTTCAGGGTTTCCATTTGCGTTCTTAAATGGAGCATTCTTATAACTATCTTTTTTTTCTTTTAACCAAAAAATCTCTGATTTATTAACATTTACTTTATAGCCTGCAAACTTACCGAACTCTCCCAGAATTTGAATTAATAGAGGAATATTTCTTTGCGTGTCTCTTAGGAAGACCAGTAAATCGTCAGCGTATAATAGAAGCGTAATTCTTCTATTCCCTAGCCAAATCCCATCTATTTCCTTTCTCAGGTATATAGCTAAAGGTTCAATAGCTAAATTGAACAAATAAGGGGATAACGGGCACCCTTGTCTGGTTCCTTTCTGTAGAGTAAAGTTTTGTGATATATTGCCATTTATCGAGATGTTGGCCTGTGGTTCGTTATAGATCAATTGTACCAATCTGAGGAAAGAACCTGTGATTCCAAAGTTTCTAATTGTTGTAAATAAATGATCCCACGTAATCATATCGAAAGCTTTTTCAGCATCTATAGATGTGATAGCCATATCTGTTTGAATCCCAGTTCCCTTTTTTTTAGTCTGGTTCCAGTAATAGTCTATTATCAACTGTAATTTCCTCAGATTGGTTGTAGAAGTCCTATTAGGCATAAAGCCAACTTGATCTTTATGTATTAATGGGGTCATCATTTTCTTTAGTCTTTGGGCAATTACGCTCATGAGGAGTTTATAGTCACTATTTAACAGTGAGATGGGTCTGTATGAACCCATCTCTTCCGGGTTCTTACCTTTTTTCAAGACTAATGAAATTGTTGAAGTTGTAAAATATTTGGACTGCATTTTATTATTAATATATATTGTATTAAAAAGGCCTTCTAACATAGGGATTATTTCTTCCTTCAAGATTTTATAAAGTTCTATCGGAACCTGATCTGGGCCAGGGGCCTTGTTAACCACCATTTTATTGATTCATTTCCTTATTTCTTCCTGTGATATAGGTCTATTTAGCTCATCTAAATCTTCTTTATCTAGCTTTGGTAATCTAATTTTATCCCAAAAATCTGCCTTTGCTTCCAAATTGATCTTATCCTTTGTGTACAAGTTTTGATAATATTTATATTGACACCCCCCTGCTGGCGGCCCATTGGCCACGAGTCTGCAAGGGGCGGCGTTGCACCAGCAGCTCTTGTGAGCTGCTGGTGCAATGCTGAATACGGCGAGCGTATTGCTCGCTGTATTCAGCGAGGTCTGGTGGACCTGATCCGCAGTGTCGGATCAGGTCCGCCAGACCTTAATAACAAGAGGCCTTAGGAGTTAATAAATTTAATATAGTGGCGGTGACGTTGGGGGTGGCAGTTTAGGGATTAATAAATGAAGGTAGGTGGTGGCGATGTTAGGGGTGGCAGATTAGGGGTTAATATTATTTAACTAGTGTTTGCAATGCGTGAGTGCAGCGGTTTAGGGGTTAATATGTTTATTATAGTGGCGGCGATATCCGGAGCGGCAGAATAGGGGTTAATAAGTATAATGTAGGTGTCGGCGATGTCGGGGGCAGCAGATTAGGGGTTAATAAGTGTAAGATTAGGGATGTTTAGACTCTGGGTTCATGTTAGGGTGTTAGATCTAAACATAACTTTTATTTCCCGATAGGAATCAATGGGGCTGCGTTACTGAGATTTACGCTGCTTTTTTGCAGGTGTTAGACTTTTTATCAGCTGGCTCTCCCCATTGATGTCTATGGGGAAATTGTGCACAAGCACGTATAACCAGCTCACTGCTGACTTAAGCAGCGCTGGTATTGGAGTGCAGTATGGAGCACAATTTTGCTCACTTCTTACCTTTTAACACCGGGTTTGTAAAAACCCGTAATACCAGCGCTGTAGGTAAGTGAGCGGTGACAATAACGTGCACGTTAGCAAAGCACCCCTCTTACCGCAAAACTCGTAATCTGGCCGATTGTTTATTACATATGCAGCTCTAATATGTAACCCATAGGATGTAACTTACTATAAGTAATGTTAGAATTATATTGTATATTGCTGTGATCCTTTGTAAGCCAAATCATTACCTCAAAAACAAACAATTTTTTTTTCTGTTTCTTCATTTTAACATCATTAAACAAGATGTTAATTTGTAAATATACTAGATATATTATTTTTAAAAAACACAGATATAGTTTGAAGTAAGGGTTTTATAAAAGAACATATATACATTTGTATAAAGACCATATACACATTTGTATAAAGACCATATACACATTTGTATAAAGACCATATACATATTTGTATAAAGACCATATATACATTTGCATAAAGACCATATACACATTTGTATAAAGACCATATATACATTTGTATAAAGACCATATATACATTTGTATAAAGACCATATATACATTTGTATAAAGACCATATATACATTTGTATAAAGACCATATACACATTTGTATAAAGACCATATACACATTTGTATAAAGACCATATATACATTTGTATAAAGACCATATAAACATTTGTGAGTGTTTCAAATAAGATAAAAAAGGGAGAAAGAAACCAATGACACTACAAATAGCTTGAAGTAGCTTCAACCCTTATATTACTAATAATATCCACTAATAGTATAGTGGATTAAGTATGGTGCTTTGTAGTAAATGTCAATTGCAAACAAGAATTTGAGGAAAGGTTAAGAAAACCTGATCTTCAAAAAAAGACTACAAAAACAGCACTCAAAGGGTTAAGTGCTGTAAGAAATGCATTTGTGCATGAAAGTCATGTATGTATTTGTGAACTTAACAGACTTGTTAACACTATGTGTAAAGGGGTGTGTGCAAATTAAAACATAACTTTTATTATACACAAAATTTAAAATAAAACTGGAAACACTTTATTAAAAACATACTTAGGATTTCTCTTCAGATGTATACAAATTCATAACAAGTAGTAATCATGTGCATATTGTGCTTGGTCTAACCTGATAGACCTGACTTATTGCATGTTAATATTATAACAAGTTTGTGTCAACAACCTGCTTGAATAGAATAAGTTGGTCTAGTTGTGAATAGAATAGTTCTCAGATGACTTGGCTCAAACAGAGGCTGTTATAGCCACGTCCCAGGTGTAATCTCACAAACGGTTAAATGGAAGCGGAACTGTTTATAAATAATAAGCTAGTAATTTGCTGAAATGTTTCTACTCTACAGATTCAATGTATCTTGTGAAACTAAAGTAACTATAGACATGAAATAATCACAATAAAATACTGCTCAAAATGTGTCAAATATGATTACACTAAGTCATACAGATCTATCTGGTAGCGTTGCTACTATAAAGCAGAAGCAGCCAAATGACTTGAATTGAATATGCAATTCATTAGTAAAATCTATATGGCTATTAAATATCAGTAATGCTTCTAGTGCTCAAATAATGTACTCTGATATGTGGGAAGGCTATGGGCCTTTTAAATCAGTTCAGGTGAGTAACATCTGAATCGTGCACGATTTGATACACACGGTCACCCTTAAACACCTATGTTGGTAACCAAGGGGTTAATTCTGTGTAATGCTATATTAAATAATAAGCATAGGTGGAAAAGTTTTAAGGTCTTTTTCTAAATCGTAGCAGGTGTAGGTTATTATATTACTACCAGCATGCTGAGCCTGCTGAGAAAATTTGCCAGTATTGAGTGAAAAGCAAAACCAATATATGCTGCTATTTCTTCGCAGTGGTGCATAAGTTAACTATTAAATGTACTCAGTGAGCAAAAGATATAACAAAGCTTTCTATATGTCCTGGTTGTTTCAAATCATATTGTACACGTATGAAATGCAACAGAGTTTATATGTGTTATAATGTGATTACTGATGGAATCTTTAGTTTCGTTTACAATATAATCGTTACTATTCCCCAGTTTGATCACAAGTTAGAGCCTATAGCATTTACATATATTGCACTCTTGTTCAATTGTAAAGTAATCATTAATTTAGCCCCAGTACAAACATAAGTTAAAGCCAGTAGTATCTGCTTGTATTACTCTCCTTTCAGCCAATATTTTAATACCAAGTCAACATTATATTTTAGGTAACAATATTGAAAACGATCCCTTAACAGGTTGTTGCGAGACACAAAGTCTGTTATTGATCAAAAGATTCAAAGCACGCTATACACTACAGCTGAACAGCCACAACTGACTGCATCAGCTTTTTAATAATGCGCACAAAATATAATTACATCAGAGAAATAGCCTACGGCCATCTAAAACACAGGAGCTCCAGGACTCCTCACCAGTACCCTAACTACCCTGACATGTTTTGCCTTGACGGCTTTATCAAAGGGGGATTATGCACGCCGCGTCTCTGGCGGCTTTTTATATCTTGATGGGTACGCCCCTAGTTCGTGTCATGTTTCAGCAGCCAATCCAGAGGATCTCTTATCCATCCGTTGGTTTTAACTATTGTGTTCCGTGAATTATGAGTCTACAATCAACTAGAAAATTCCTACACAGTAATTGAAAATACTGAGCTATTGTGGAATAAGGCTGCCTATTTCAGAACCGCATAAATCTTTTATTATATTAGAGAGAAGACAAGGTGCCGTAGAGCGGATTTGCCACTATCACTCAATAAGATCACTGAATGTGTGCATATTAAAGTAACAGTAGGTCTATATTATTAACGTCTCAAATGTGTCTAATTTTTTTGGCTCAAATAATGTAACGGTTAAAAATGAAATTGGATGTGGTTTTGAAGGGTGTATTTATATTACTTATCCATATTTATTATATATATATATATATATATATATATATATATATATATATATATATATATATATATATATATATATATAGTAGACGAGGAATTAATATTGGCCACATTGGATGTCACATCACTGTATACCATTATCCCTCATGAGGAGGGCATAAGGGCTGTAAAGAACCATCTGACAAGATATCCGTATACAGGACCTGCTATCGATGTTAGATGATAGAACTTCTCAGAGTTTGCCTGGAACGCAATTACTTCTGCTTTGAGAGAGAGTCTGCAGATCGCTGGGATGGCTATGGGGTCCAACGTGGCCTGCGCAAATTTATTCATGGCGGAACTGGAGACCATAGGCACTATCCTATTTCAGGATGAGAGGATAATATTGTTCCGTAGATACATCGACGACCTGTTCCTACTGTGGAAGGGAACAGAGGATGGACTTTGACAGTGGACAGAGGAACTGAATAAAATGCATCCATCAGTGAAATTCAAATTATCGTGTGACAAGAATACTGTGGACTTTCTGGATCTTAGGATCTATAAAGAGAAGAACAAGATCTGCACTACACTTTATACAAAGACCACAGATACAAATTCATTGCTGCATGCCACAACCTGCCAACCCCTAGTCTAAAAAGAGCATTACCCATCTCTCAATACAAAAGAACGATCAGAAAAAATACAGACTCCTACTTGATGAACAAACAACTATTGGAAATGGAAGATAGATTTGCCACAAGGGGCTATCAGAAGGGACTGCTGAAAGAGTGTAAAGAGCAGATTGTACACCTCACACAAGAGGAGGCACTGAAACCAAGAGAATACACAAAGGATGATAATAGAATGACTTTTACCACCACCTTTACTTTGGGAAAAAGTGATCTCATTAAGACCATGAGGGACAATTGGACCTTGCTAACCACAGATAAGAAATTACCTTTTCAGAGCACGGATCCACCTAGAGTGCGATACCGTAGAGCCCATTCCCTGAGAGATCAACTAATTAAAACTGACCCCAGAAATTGTTATATTAAGGATACATGGCTACAGAATAAACTAAGGTGCTACAGGTGCCTGGGTTGTACCACATGTGGTGCACTAACAATAAAAAAATAAAATAATTAAATAAAAAATTTCCAATAAACTACAGGGTTATGTGCACAACCAACTTCATTATATACCTACTTCACTGCATTTGTGGTCTATTTTATGTAGGCAAGACTGTTGACGATCTCAGGACGAGAATGGCAAATCACCGGTCTGCAATTAGAAGAGCGATAGACAAGGGTGATTCTGACCAGTGGCGAGGCACTTCGCCCAAGCAAAACATAGTACTAAAGATCTTAAATACATAATTATAGATCACGTACCACATTTAATACAAGGAGGGGATAGAGCTAAACTTTTATTGCAGCGAGAAACTAGATGGATATATACAGTACTTTGGGTACTATGACACCACAGGGACTAAAACGTGCATCTGGACTGGCATTGTTTATTGTTGATTTGTTTTATATAATTTACAAAGTGTTTTTTATAAAAACAATTTATTTGGTCAGCCCTATAGCATTATCTATATTATGCACTCTGATGTATTCCATAATATACAATATTGTAGGCAATATTGATATCCTGCTCATGGTAGCAACAAATTAGTTTATATAGTCTCTGCTCATACTATATCTAGAGATACAAATGTCATAGATGGCTCTTTCTGCATGCATAACAATGATGCCTTTCTATAATTATAGATTGTACTGATCCTTACGTACAGACTGCGGACTGAATTCCCTGTAGGATAAATACATATTTAGTAACAATTGTTTCTTAGTATATATCAACAATTTTTTCTTAGTATATATCTGCCTAATGTGTCAAATAAGATATTTTGCCATATTGTTGTCACTTGTTACCCTTTTTTTTTCTAGGCGCTGCTGACTAAGCATGGTTACGGACATTTTGTAACGCAACCTTAGGGGGAGGATCCAATTCCGGGAGCGCCGTCAGCAGCGCCACTCAGGGATACTAAGGGTCTTTAAATACTGGGTGAGTACACTATTTGTTTATGTATGTTTGTTTGAAAACGGGGGTAACCTCGAAACGTCACAAATTAAAAGTAATATTGATGGATAAGACCCAGTAAGTGCCTTCTTTCTTTGATGCTATATATTATATATATATATATATATATATATATATATATATATATATACACATACACACACACACACACATATACATACACACACACACAAAACTGATAATTTACTGATAATACATCCTATAGTATGTAAACTACATATCTGTACTACATTTCTTTACTCTGTACTAGAACATTGTTTTTACATCAACATTTTATTCTTTCTATGATATTTCTTTTTTTTATTTTTTTTTGTTGAAATTTTAATGTGAGGTTTAGCTCAAAGTGTAACGTAACTTAGATTTTTGGATAATAAACATGTGCTTTTACATTTCCAGGAAAAAAGAGCCATGCGTACGTGGGCTAGACACACCCGAATAAGCGAAATAGTTGTTAGACAAATGACTAACAGAGCATTTATTTTGTGCATGGCGAAATAAGATACTGTGGCAAGATAAAAGTGTGTGAACCATTTGGAATTAGTTGGTTTTCTGCGTGAATTGGTCGTAAAATCTTATCTTCATCAATGTCACAAGTATGGACAAACACAATGTGCTGAAGCTGACAACACACATCTATAATCTTTCATGTCTTTATTGAACACATCCTATTAAATATTCACAGTGCTGTGGAAAAGTGAACACTTGGATTTAATAGTTAGTTGATCCCCCTTTGTCAGC
This sequence comes from Bombina bombina, assembly GCF_027579735.1. Lineage (NCBI taxonomy): Eukaryota > Metazoa > Chordata > Amphibia > Anura > Bombinatoridae > Bombina > Bombina bombina. The sequence continues at coordinate 44,196,856 of NC_069501.1, forward strand.
AATAACCTCAACCAAGCGTTTCCGGTAGCTGCGGATTAGACCTGCACAACGTTCAGGAGGAATTTTGGACCACTCATTTATGCAGAAAAGGTAGCTAGTTGCAATACAAAGAGCGTTATTTGCACACAACAATCAGCATGTTCAGAGCTCACAGAGCTTTACTTTTTATAATATATGTCTGTAAATATCATAATACACGTAACTTAGGAAGTGCTGAAGATGTTCCTTAACAATGCTTGCAGAATGTGGTCTTTTTGGTGCCATTATAATTTTTAAAAGTAAACATACACATTTAAATAGTTATATTTCTGTATTAGCTGACAAATGTATAGGGACATCACATAAGAGAACATTACCACTGCAAAATTATCACTTTCTCTAGTTTTACTATTTATAGGTATGTGTTTAAGTAAAATCAATATTTGTTATATTCTAACCAACCAGTGGCAAGATAGGGTACCCCATTAAAAAGGGGAGGAGACAGGGAACGGGATATGTGAAACTTTGTGGCTACATAAATTGAACTCATTAACACCAAATAAACTTAATGTTCATCAGAATTATTCTCTTTAAAAAAAAAAAGAAAAAAAGAAAAGATAAAAGGTTCTTATGTGTAACAGTAAATATTCCCAGTAGGTAATAGTATAGTAGACCTTAAGATTTAGATTTTTTTTCCTAAATAACTTTTTATTCTAATAAGCTTCATAAGGAGTGTATAGCTTTAAGAAGAATTGTCCAGTACTAATGAGTTATTGGAAGCAATATACTTGCATACTGGTAAAGATAATATTCATACAATAGGAAACTAAACTTGGTGTCACACGAAGGGGATAATAATTAATACTGTTCAAAGCACGGCTACATAAATAAAGTAACATACGAACATTCCTTTGTCTGCCCACATAGACGTCATGATGCTTAAAAATGCCGGCTCTATTGGAACGGTGATACTGCACCCCACGCCGTATCACCAGGAGTACAGACATGGAGGCTGCATCCACAATGTAAAGCTGTGAGTGTCAGATGCGTCTATGATGGAGCACATAAGATGAAAATAGAGTATGTGAAGGGTGCAATGTATTTACTGTGGCTTGGAGTTTAATCTAGACTAGCCAGGGCCCGTTCAACCATGGGACAAAGTTGGTCCAATAGACTCAGACAGCACTTCATTGACTTAGTCACTCTCAGACCACGTCTGTCCTCTGTCTCCTTAGGTAAAGTCACAGGCTCCCAGCAGCATAACCTCATCATGCCCAAAGATACAAAAAACTCAGGGGTGACATTAAAGGTGGGACAAGTGTATCTCTTCCCTAAATCCCTTCCCACTTATTGCACAATTGTGCATTAGCATTGGCTGCCTGCAGGTAGGCAGGCTTAGTAAGGTCAGCTGCCAGGTTGATATGCTAATCAGTAACATTACTTCTGGGGGGCGTCATTGCATTCTCTGGCCCAGGCAGCACAATATCTTGAGCCGGCCCTGAGACTAGCCATAATAAACCTATAGCTTAATAAGGGTTGCCTTGAATGGTGTAAAAGTGATATGCTAGAGCAGAGCTTTCCAAACCTTTCATGTTGGTGACACTTTTTAGCCCTACATCATTTCGTGGCACAGTAAATTAGTTGTACTAGCAAACAGGAGGTTAAACTAACTTGTTGTAAGAGATACGGACACATACATAAATGATATAATAACAAAATGTATTTACAAGTAACAGTAAGTATGTGCAAGAATTAATAACACCAATAGCTACTTACTATTTTAATGGGATGTATAAGGTTGATGGGATGAACACAGTTTCTGAATATTTAGTGGAATATTAGATAAAGACGCTTGCACTTCATCATCAAGCATTTTTAAGCTTCCACTTACTATCCATATAGCAAGAGCAGGAGCAGCAATGCACTACTGGGTGCTAGCTGCAACCCCCCCCCCCCACTGACTTCTGACGTCAGCTCAGCGTTTAAGCTGCCGCCCTCAGGGAGTCTGATTGACCACTGCCCACACTGCTGTCGAACTCACTGACTACACATGCAGTCACGAGCCGATTGAGGAGACTACACGTGCAGTCAGGAGCCAATGTGCCGCCAAAGCCGCCAATTGGAATAGTTTCAGTTCCCACTGAGCTGCGCCAATAGGTTAAGATGATCTGTGACCCCCTAGGTATCAATCACGTGTCAACCATGTGATATGCGTAGCAAGCAGGCAGAAAGTCAGAAACCCCCCCCAAAAAAAATAATAATTAAATGTAAAAAAATTTGTGCTGAAGCAGGGACACACCTACACACTGCTGCCGACACACTAATGTGTCACGACACACAGTTTGTGCTGAAGCAGGGACACACCTACACACTGCTGCCGACACACTAATGGGTCACGACACACAGTTTGTGCTGAAGCAGGGACACACCTACACACTGCTGCCGACACACTAATGGGTCACTACACACAGTTTGTGCTGAAGCAGGGACACACCTACACACTGCTGCCCACACACTAATGTGACACAACGCACAGTTTGTGCTGAAGCAGGGACACACCTACACACTGCTGCCGACACACTAATGGGTTACGACACACAGTTTGTGCTGAAGCAGGGACACACCTACACACTGATGCCGCCACACTAATGGGTCACGACACACAGTTTGTGCTGAAGCAGGGACACACCTACACACTGCTGCCCACACACTAATGTGACACAACGCACAGTTTGTGCTGAAGCAGGGACACACCTACACACTGCTGCTGACACACTAATGTGTCACAACACACAGTTTGTGCTGAAGCAGGGACACACCTACACACTGATGCTGCCACACTAATGGGTCACGACACACAGTTTGTGCTAAGCAGGGACACACCTACACACTGCTGCCGACACACTAATGGGTCACGACACACAGTTTGTGCTGAAGCAGGGACACACCTACACACTGCTGCCGACACACTAATGGGTCACGACACACAGTTTGTGCTGAAGCAGGGACACAACTACACACTGCTGCCGACACACTAATGGGTCACGACACACAGTGTGTGCTGATGCAGGGACACACCTACACACTGCTGCCGACACACTAATGGGTCACGACACACAGTTTGTGCTGAAGCAGGGACACAACTACAGACTGCTGCCGACACACTAATGGGTCACGACACACAGTTTGTGCTGAAGCAGGGACACACATACACACTGCTGCCGACACACTAATGGGTCACGACACACAGTTTGTGCTGAAGCAGGGACACACCTACACACTGCTGCCGACACACTAATGGGTCACGACACACAGTTTGTGCTGAAGCAGGGACACACCTACACACTGCTGCCGACACACTAATGGGTCACGACACACAGTTTGTGCTGAAGCAGGGACACACCTACACACTGCTGCTGACACACTAATGGGTCACTACACACAGTTTGTGCTGAAGCAGGGACACACCTACACACTGCTGCCGACACACTAATGGGTCACAACACACAGTTTGTGCTGAAGCAGGGACACACCTACACACTGATGCTGCCACACTAATGGGTCACGACACACAGTTTGTGCTAAGCAGGGACACACCTACACACTGCTGCCGACACACTAATGGGTCACGACACACAGTTTGTGCTGAAGCAGGGACACACCTACACACTGCTGCCGACACACTAATGGGTCACGACACACAGTTTGTGCTGAAGCAGGGACACAACTACACACTGCTGCCGACACACTAATGGGTCACGACACACAGTGTGTGCTGATGCAGGGACACACCTACACACTGCTGCCGACACACTAATGGGTCACGACACACAGTTTGTGCTGAAGCAGGGACACACCTACACACTGCTGCCCACACACTAATGTGACACAACGCACAGTTTGTGCTGAAGCAGGGACACACCTACACACTGCTGCTGACACACTAATGTGTCACAACACACAGTTTGTGCTGAAGCAGGGACACACCTACACACTGATGCTGCCACACTAATGGGTCACGACACACAGTTTGTGCTAAGCAGGGACACACCTACACACTGCTGCCGACACACTAATGGGTCACGACACACAGTTTGTGCTGAAGCAGGGACACACCTACACACTGCTGCCGACACACTAATGGGTCACGACACACAGTTTGTGCTGAAGCAGGGACACAACTACACACTGCTGCCGACACACTAATGGGTCACGACACACAGTGTGTGCTGATGCAGGGACACACCTACACACTGCTGCCGACACACTAATGGGTCACGACACACAGTTTGTGCTGAAGCAGGGACACAACTACAGACTGCTGCCGACACACTAATGGGTCACGACACACAGTTTGTGCTGAAGCAGGGACACACATACACACTGCTGCCGACACACTAATGGGTCACGACACACAGTTTGTGCTGAAGCAGGGACACACCTACACACTGCTGCCGACACACTAATGGGTCACGACACACAGTTTGTGCTGAAGCAGGGACACACCTACACACTGCTGCCGACACACTAATGGGTCACGACACACAGTTTGTGCTGAAGCAGGGACACACCTACACACTGCTGCTGACACACTAATGGGTCACTACACACAGTTTGTGCTGAAGCAGGGACACACCTACACACTGCTGCCGACACACTAATGGGTCACAACACACAGTTTGTGCTGAAGCAGGGACACACCTACACACTGCTGCCGACACACTAATGGGTCACTACACACAGTTTGTGCTGAAGCAGGGACACACCTACACACTGCTGCTCACACACTAATGTGACACGACGCACAGTTTGTGCTGAAGCAGGGACACACCTACACACTGCTGCCGACACACTAATGGGTGACGACACACAGTTTGTGCTGAAGCAGGGACACACCTGCACACTGCTGCTGACACACTAATGGGTCACGACACACAGTTTGTGCTGAAGCAGGGACACACCTACACACTGCTGCCGACACACTAATGGGTCACAACACACAGTTTGTGCTGAAGCAGGGACACACCTACACACTGCTGCCGACACACTAATGGGTCACGACACACAGTTTGTGCTGAAGCAGGGACACACCTGCAAACTAATGGGTCACAACACACAGTTTGCGCTGAAGCAGGGACACACCTACACACTGCTGCCGACACACTAATGGGTCACGACACACAGTTTGTGCTGAAGCAGGGACACACCTACACACTGCTGCCGACACACTAATGGGTTACGACACACAGTTTGTGCTGAAGCAGGGACACACCTACACACTGCTGCCGACACACTAATGGGTCACGACACACAGTTTGTGCTGAAGCAGGGACACACCTACACACTGCTGCAGACACACTAATGGGTCACGACACACAGTTTGTGCTGAAGCAGGGACACATCTACACACTGCTGCCGACACACTAATGGGTCACGACACACAGTTTGTGCTGAAGCAGGGACACACCTACACACTGCTGCCGACACACTAATGGGTCACAACACACAGTTTGTGCTGAAGCAGGGACACACCTACACACTGCTGCCGACACACTAATGGGTCACGACACACAGTTTGTGCTGAAGCAGGGACACACCTACACACTGATGCTGACACACTAATGGGTCACGACACACAGTTTGTGCTAAGCAGGGACACACCTACACACTGCTGCCGACACACTAATGGGTCACGACACACAGTTTGTGCTGAAGCAGGGACACACCTACACACTGCTGCCGACACACTAATGGGTCACGACACACAGTTTGTGCTGAAGCAGGGACACAACTACACACTGCTGCTGACACACGAATGGGTCACGACACACAGTTTGTGCTGACGCAGGGACACACCTACACACTGCTGCCGACACACTAATGGGTCACGACACACAGTTTGTGCTGAAGCAGGGACACACCTACACACTGCTGCCGACACACTAATGGGTCACTACACACAGTTTGTGCTGAAGCAGGGACACACCTACACACTGCTGCCGACACACTAATGGGTCACGACACACAGTTTGTGCTGAAGCAGGGACACACCTACACACTGCTGCCGACACACTAATGGGTCACGACACACAGTTTGTGCTGAAGCAGGGACACACCTACACACTGCTGCCGACACACTAATGGGTCACGACACACAGTTTGTGCTGAAGCAGGGACACACCTACACACTGCTGCCGACAAACTAATGGGTCACGACACACAGTTTGTGCTGAAGCAGGGACACACCTACACCCTGCTGCTGACACACTAATGGGTCACAACACACAGTTTGTGCTGAAGCAGGGACACACCTACACACTTCTGCCGACACACTAATGTGTCACGACACACAGTTTGTGCTGAAGCAGGGACACACGTACACACTGTTGCCGACACACTAATGGGTCACGACACACAGTTTGTGCTGAAGCAGGGACACACCTACACACTGCTGCCGACACACTAATGGGTCACGACACACAGTTTGTGCTGAAGCAGGGACACACCTACACACTGCTGCTGACACACTAATGGGTCACGACACACAGTTTGTGCTGAAGCAGGGACACACCTACACACTGCTGCTGACACACTACTGGGTCAATACACACAGTTTGTGCTGAAGCAGGGACACACCTACACACTGCTGCCGACACACTAATGGGTCACAACACACAGTTTGTGCTGAAGCAGGGACACACCTACACACTGCTGCTGACACACTAATGGGTCACTACACACAGTTTGTGCTGAAGCAGGGACACACCTACACACTGCTGCCGACACACTAATGGGTCACAACACACAGTTTGTGCTGAAGCAGGGACACACCTACACACTGCTGCCGACACACTAATGGGTCACTACACACAGTTTGTGCTGAAGCAGGGACACACCTACACACTGCTGCTCACACACTAATGTGACATGACGCACAGTTTGTGCTGAAGCAGGGACACACCTACACACTGCTGCCGACACACTAATGGGTGACGACACACAGTTTGTGCTGAAGCAGGGACACACCTGCACACTGCTGCTGACACACTAATGGGTCACGACACACAGTTTGTGCTGAAGCAGGGACACACCTACACACTGCTGCCGACACACTAATGGGTCACGACACACAGTTTGTGCTGAAGCAGGGACACACCTACACACTGCTGCCGACACACTAATGGGTCACGACACACAGTTTGTGCTGAAGCAGGGACACACCTGCAAACTAATGGGTCACAACACACAGTTTGCGCTGAAGCAGGGACACACCTACACACTGCTGCCGACACACTAATGGGTCACGACACACAGTTTGTGCTGAAGCAGGGACACACCTACACACTGCTGCCGACACACTAATGGGTTAAGACACACAGTTTGTGCTGAAGCAGGGACACACCTACACACTGCTGCCGACACACTAATGGGTCACGACACACAGTTTGTGCTGAAGCAGGGACACACCTACACACTGCTGCAGACACACTAATGGGTCACGACACACAGTTTGTGCTGAAGCAGGGACACATCTACACACTGCTGCCGACACACTAATGGGTCACGACACACAGTTTGTGCTGAAGCAGGGACACACCTACACACTGCTGCCGACACACTAATGGGTCACAACACACAGTTTGTGCTGAAGCAGGGACACACCTACACACTGCTGCCGACACACTAATGGGTCACGACACACAGTTTGTGCTGAAGCAGGGACACACCTACACACTGATGCTGACACACTAATGGGTCACGACACACAGTTTGTGCTAAGCAGGGACACACCTACACACTGCTGCCGACACACTAATGGGTCACGACACACAGTTTGTGCTGAAGCAGGGACACACCTACACACTGCTGCCGACACACTAATGGGTCACGACACACAGTTTGTGCTGAAGCAGGGACACAACTACACACTGCTGCTGACACACGAATGGGTCACGACACACAGTTTGTGCTGATGCAGGGACACACCTACACACTGCTGCCGACACACTAATGGGTCACGACACACAGTTTGTGCTGAAGCAGGGACACACCTACACACTGCTGCCGACACACTAATGGGTCACTACACACAGTTTGTGCTGAAGCAGGGACACACCTACACACTGCTGCCGACACACTAATGGGTCACGACACACAGTTTGTGCTGAAGCAGGGACACACCTACACACTGCTGCCGACACACTAATGGGTCACGACACACAGTTTGTGCTGAAGCAGGGACACGCCTACACACTGCTGCCGACACACTAATGAGTCACGACACACAGTTTGTGCTGTAGCAGGGACACACCTACACACTGCTGCCGACACACTAATGGGTCACGACACACAGTTTGTGCTGAAGCAGGGACACACCTACACACTGCTGCCGACACACTAATGAGTCACGACACACAGTTTGTGCTGAAGCAGGGACACACCTACACCCTGCTGCTGACACACTATTGGGTCACAACACACAGTTTGTGCTGAATCAGGGACACACCTACACACTGCTGCCGACACACTAATGGGTCACGACACACAGTTTGTGCTGAAGCAGGAACACACCTACACACTGCTGCCGCCACACTAATGGGTCACGACACACAGTTTGTGCTGAAGCAGGGACACACCTACACACTGATGCCCACACACTAATGGGTAACGACACACAGTTTGTGCTGAAGCAGGGACACACCTACACACTGATGCCGACACACTAATGGGTCACGACACACAGTTTGTGCTGAAGCAGGGACACACCTACACACTGCTGCCGACACACTAATGGGTCACGACACACAGTTTGTGCTGAAGCAGGGACACACCTACACACTGCTGCCGACACACTAATGTGTCACGACACACAGTTTGTGCTGAAGCAGGGACACACCTACACACTGCTGCCGACACACTAATGTGTCACGACACACAGTTTGTGCTGAAGCAGGGACACGCCTACACACTGCTGCCGACACACTAATGAGTCACGACACACAGTTTGTGCTGTAGCAGGGACACACCTACACACTGCTGCCGACACACTAATGGGTCACGACACACAGTTTGTGCTGAAGCAGGGACACACCTACACACTGCTGCCGACACACTAATGAGTCACGACACACAGTTTGTGCTGAAGCAGGGACACACCTACACCCTGCTGCTGACACACTATTGGGTCACAACACACAGTTTGTGCTGAATCAGGGACACACCTACACACTGCTGCCGACACACTAATGGGTCACGACACACAGTTTGTGCTGAAGCAGGAACACACCTACACACTGCTGCCGCCACACTAATGGGTCACGACACACAGTTTGTGCTGAAGCAGGGACACACCTACACACTGATGCCCACACACTAATGGGTCACGACACACAGTTTGTGCTGAAGCAGGGACACACCTACACACTGATGCAGACACACTAATGGGTCACGACACACAGTTTGTGCTGAAGCAGGGACACACCTACACACTGCTGCCGACACACTAATGGGTCACGACACACAGTTTAGAAAGCACTGTGCTAGAGTATTCATTGCAAGCTTGTTGTACTGAGTTTCTTTTATATGATATTGATACTAACATTGAAAATGTATCAATATAAATTGGTGTGAGATTTTTTTTTCTGATTGCACTTTATATTTATGTTTTTTTTCAATAGTTTTTGATGTCTTGACAAAGGCTTCTGTTTAAGCCCTCAACCAATCTTTTAATGCATTATAAATAAAGGAAAAAAAATATTTGTTTTATATACAAGACCTGGGAGTGCCCTTATATGAGTGAATCTTATATTTTAAAATGACAAGGAAGCACATGGGCATGGATATGACTACATTAGAGTGAGCACATGGCTACAGATATATTTATTGTCTCTCTCATAGAGTAAGGACATGGATATGACTATATTAGAGTGAGCACATGGCTACAGTTATATTTATTGTCTCTGTCATAGAGTAAGGACATGGATATGACTACATTAGTTTGAGCACGTGGCTACAGATATATTTATTGTCTCTCTCATAGAGTAAGGGCATGAATATGACTACATTAGAGTGAGCACGTGGCTACAGATATATTTATTGTCTCTCTCATAGAGTAAGGACATGGATATGACTACATTAGAGTGAGCACGTGGCTACAGATATATTTATTGTCTCTGTCATAGAGTAAGGACATGGATATGACTACATTAGAGTGAGCACATGGCTACAGATATATTTATTGTCTCTTTCATAGAGTAAGGGCATGGATATGACTACATTAGAGTGAGCACATGGCTACAGATTTATTGTCTCTCTCATAGAGTAAGGACATGGATATGACTACATTAGAATGAGCACGTGGCTACAGTTATATTTATTGTCTCTCTCATAGAGTAAGGGCATGAATATGACTACATTAGAGTGAGCACGTGGCTACAGATATATTTATTGTCTCTCTCATAGAGTAAGGGCATGGATATGACTACATTAGAGTGAGCACATGGCTACAGATATATTTATTGTCTCTCTCATAGAGTAAGGGCATGGATATGACTACATTAGAGTGAGCACGTGGCTACAGATATATTTATTGTCTCTCTCATAGAGTAAGGGCATGGATATGACTACATTAGAGTGAGCACATGGCTACAGATTTATTGTCTCTGTCATAGAGTAAGGGCATGGATATGACTACATTAGAGTGAGCACATGGCTACAGATTTATTGTCTCTCTCATAGAGTAAGGACATGAGTATGACTACATTAGAGTGAGCACGTGGCTACAGATATATTTATTGTCTCTCTCATAGAGTAAGGACATGGATATGACTACATTAGAGGGAGCACGTGGCTACAGATATATTTATTGTCTCTCTCATAGAGTAAGGACATGGATATGACTACATTAGAGGGAGCACGTGGCTACAGATATATTTATTGTCTCTCTCATAGAGTAAGGACATGAGTATGACTACATTAGAGTGAGCACGTGGCTACAGATATATTTATTGTCTCTCTCATAGAGTAAGGGCATGGATATGACTACATTAGAGGGAGCACATGGCTACAGATATATTTATTGTCTCTCTCATAGAGTAAGGACATGGATATGACTACATTAGAGTGAGCACGTGGCTACAGATATATTTATTGTCTCTCTCATAGAGTAAGGGCATGGATATGACTACATTAGAGTGAGCACATGGCTACAGATATATTTATTGTCTCTCTCATAGAGTAAGGGCATGGATATGACTACATTAGAGTGAGCACGTGGCTACAGATATATTTATTGTCTCTCTCATAGAGTAAGGACATGGATATGACTACATTAGAGTGAGCACATGGCTACAGATATATTTATTGTCTCTCTCATAGAGTAAGGGCATGGATATGACTACATTAGAGTGAGCACATGGCTACAGATTTATTGTCTCTGTCATAGAGTAAGGACATGGATATGACTACATTAGAGTGAGCACGTGGCTACAGATATATTTATTGTCTCTCTCATAGAGTAAGGGCATGGATATGACTACATTAGAGTGAGCACGTGGCTACAGATATATTTATTGTCTCTCTCATAGAGTAAGGGCATGGATATGACTACATTAGAGTGAGCACGTGGCTACAGATATATTTATTGTCTCTCTCATAGAGTAAGGGCATGGATATGACTACATTAGAGTGAGCACATGGCTACAGATATATTTATTGTCTCTCTCATAGAGTAAGGACATGGATATGACTACATTAGAGTGAGCACATGGCTACAGATATATTTATTGTCTCTCTCATAGAGTAAGGACATGGATATGACTACATTAGAGTGAGCACGTGGCTACAGATATATTTATTGTCTCTCTCATAGAGTAAGGGCATGGATATGACTACATTAGAGTGAGCACATGGCTACAGATTTATTGTCTCTCTCATAGAGTAAGGACATGGATATGACTACATTAGAGTGAGCACGTGGCTACAGATATATTTATTGTCTCTCTCATAGAGTAAGGGCATGGATATGACTACATTAGAGTGAGCACATGGCTACAGATTTATTGTCTCTCTCATAGAGTAAGGACATGGATATGACTACATTAGAGTGAGCACGTGGCTACAGATATATTTATTGTCTCTCTCATAGAGTAAGGACATGAATAATGGCTGTGTCTGTGATTACCAATAGAAATGACTTTTGAAAAGAACTCTGGGTGAATGTTATTGCGCTAATGCTTTTTGACACTTTGTTTTAAATGTTGTCTCAGGCTGGCTTTCTATTGACTTCCTAACACACAAAGAGGCCTATTTATCATACGTCTGTCAGATCTGATCTGACAGTGCGGATCAGGTCCGACAGACATCGCTGAATGCGGAGAGCAATACGCCGCCCCCTGCAGACTCGCGGCCAATCGGTCGCCAGCCGGGGGGTGTCAATCAACCCGATCGTACTCGATTGGGTTGAATTCTGGCGATCTCTGTCCGCCTCATCAGAGCAGGCAGACAGGGTTATGGAGCAGCAGTCTTTAGACCACTGCTTCATAACTGGTGTTTTTCTGGCGAGCCTGCAGGCTCGTCAGAAACACAGGCCCCAAGCTCCATACGGAGCGTCATAGATAGGCCCCATAGGATTTACAACGAGACATGCAGTTTCTATTGATAATGAGAACATCATATATATTGTGGAATGGCCACTGCAAATACTGTCAGGCAACTGTGTTTTGAATGCAATTTGTCTTTAATAAAAGTAAAACAAAGTCTTTTTCCAGAGTCAGGGTACACTTCCCCTTTAAATGAAAAAATGCTTTTCAGCAGCAACAGAAAATGACAAAACTAACAGTTTCCCTAACTTGTATTGCTGGTCCAGCTACTCTGGCTCCAGTGAAAAACTCACAGACATTCACAGTCATTTACAAAATAAACAATGTTCTCACCAGACCTTTAACTTGCATGCAGACCGCTACTTTACAGTTCTCCACGTGCACCCTCCCAGTACAGCCTGATACGGAGACCTCTCCCTGCTTTCTCAGAGCTATTATAAAGCCCTAGGCGTAATTAACAAGTAACAGGTGTGCTAGCTAACAAACACATTAACCCCTAACAATCGGATTCGGGATCGATTGCTCTTTGTAACTTCTGACTGATATACACATGGTCCTGTACCCTATCTCTCTATATATATATATATATATATATATATATATATTATAACTAAATGTTTATAACGTATTGTCTGCTGCACTTTAACATTTTAGTAAAGTAATAACCTAATATTTTGTGTAAATAGCGATTTAAAATGTATGTGTCTGTGTTTACTTGCGTCTGTCAATAAAGGTATTTAGTGAATATAGTAATATATGCGCACATTAAAAATGCTATTTAATAAAAAAAATATTTTATATACAATTATAAATATTATTATTACCTGATATAACAATTAGTGCTATAATACATTATACACTAATCTCCTATAGTACATATATATCTTTGCAGAAACGTATCCATAAATGTATGCACTAACTGTTGGAGTTTTTATATATATATATATATATATATATATATATATATATATATATACTGCTGTTACTCTACGATGTTACTCTAGAACATTGGTTTTTAAACCTTTTCTCAGGCGTCCCTAACAGGCCAGGTTTTCTAGATTACCTTGGATGAGAGCAGGTAAAATAACAATGTTTACTAATCAGCTGATTACTTCACCTGTACTATAGTTCAGATATCCTCAAAATCTGGGCTGTTAGGGAGGCCCATGGACAGGTTAAAAAACCAGTGCCTTAGAGCATCACTTTTGAAAAAACTAAAAATGAATGGTATTAGGCTAGTGCCTTTTGACACTTTGTTATAATTATTGTCTGCAAGTCTGTTACCCTACTGTCACTGGGACTTCTGGAGGGGGCTGTGAGCTAGCCTAATTATGGCCCGTGGAAGAGTCCAGGGATTTTACCCTATTTGCCGGGTCAGGGCATGGAGGGGAGCCAGGACTGGAAACCCTCTTACTGGCCGGGAGTGACTTCCCGGGGAGATGCGGCCAGGCAGTACCCAGAACAGTTGTTCTGCATGAGCGGGTGAGGCGCACTATAGACAACCGGCCTTCTGGAACTGTTTTTGGACACTTTTAGACACCTATGGTGGTTAATAGAAAATACAGGTTTTCTTACCGAAATTGGCTCATTTCCCCCAGCAATGGGACCCTCAGGAACCCGTGGTGCTTGGTATCCCTGGAGACATACTTTGTTCAGGGGCAGAGACCCACCCCACATGTAACCAGGTCTGTGGAATCACTTGCGGTCACCTTTAGACCCCCACCTGGCTGACTTATCTAATTAAGTAAAACTTGTTGTGACAGATCTCTGGCTACCGCGACTGGGTAGCTACGCCAACGGATCCTTGCAGCACATGGAACCAGCTGCTACAGTATGTAGTGGAGAAAATGATATTAGCAAAGTCCCACCCAAATAACTAGACAGACTAGTATTCAGGTGAACAAAGAAGAACATTTTATTAGGGAAAACACACAACATTTATACCCAAACTGATCTTGATAACAAGCCTTATCTGACCTTCACATCTCCCGCCATTCCCACCCCTCCAGACAGGCTGGCGCCTCCATTGTGTCTATTGTTCCCCATTGTCCAGCAGCACAAGGATAGTGTATTCAGGGTGATCCCGGGGGAGCAGCGGCCCTTCCAGGGTGTCGTTGGAAAGCCTTTGGCCCCCAGCTGCTTCAGTCCAAAAAGCGTAATGGGGTAATGAGGGGGGTCCAAAACCCCCGGTTCCTGAGAGGGCTCAACTCTGAAAATCACCCCCTTTCTAGTCCTCCCTGAGAGGTCCAAATTCCCAAGAGAGTGGAGCTCTTGGACAAGTAGCCACTGGAACGACCTGGGTTAAAGGGGACCAGAAATCTGAGCTGCTGTGGCCCGGCAATTCCATGGGGCCAGCTGCCTGCTGTATGGGGCTCGGAAACCCTGGTTCTCTATGGAGCTCACCTCCGGCAATTGGCCTGCATCTCACCCTCCCCACGGGGTACCAATCTCCAAAAGATCAGAGCTCTGGGGCAATGGGCCTCTGAAGAGACTGGAGGATGATGCTTGGTGCGGTGGCCGGTCGGTAGATCCAGGGACCCGGCCGGCCTGAGAGAGGTGGGTTGGCCAGAGACCAGCTCTTTCAAAATCAGGTTTACATAACAAAAACAAGGGAAACAAGAGCTCTGGGAGATCACGGTTGCTCTGAGGAGCCCCAAACCGCTGATATACAAGAGGGGGTAGGTGGTAGGGGGTAGGAGTTTAACCCCCGCAGCCCAGCATCAGTGACAGCCCCCCTTCCAGTTCAGCAGACCCAGCTAGATCCACACACGGGTCAGCCTGGGGCTGTCCGAGGAGCTATGCCACTTCAGTTTTCCGGGAAAGTCCATCAGCATTTCCATTGCTTTTACCCGGCCTGTGCTGAATGTCAAAGTTAAAGGGCTGCAGGGCTAAACTCCACCACAACAATCTTCCATTGTCCCCAAAAACTCTGTTAAGCCAGATGAGGGGGTTGTGATCTGTGAAGATGGTGAAAGGTCTCCATATAGGTAGGGCTGTAGCTTCTTCAGGGTCCATACCAAAGTCAGACATTCCTTCTCCACCGCCGTGTAGCCTACCTCTCTGGGCAACAGTTTCCGGCTTATGTAGGCAACGGGGTGGTCTTGTCCTTCTTACTCTACCTGACTTAAGACTGCTCCCAACCAGAATATGGAGGCATCTGTATGGACATAAAAGCATTGAGCTGGGTTAGGAGTGCCCAGTACTGGGGTAGAGACCAAGGCAGACTCGAGGCTCTGGAAGGCATTCTCACATTCTGAGGACCACTGGACTTGTTGGGGTAGTCGTTTACAGGTTAGGTTGGTCAGAGATTTGGCCAGGGCACTGTAGTTGGATACAAACCTCTGGTAATATCCGGCGGTCCCTAGGAAGCAAGCACTTGGGTCTTGGTCCTTGGGGTGGGCCAGTTCCCCACTGCCTCAACCTTAGCAAGCTCAGGCTGCTGTTTCCCACAGCCCACTTGGTGGCCCAGGTACTGGACCTTCGAGCGTCCTATGGTGCATTTGTCGGGCTTCAGGGTTAATCCAGCGGCTCTGAGGCTATCTAGAATGACACCTAGGTGGACCAAGTGGTCATCCCAGGTGTCACTATAGATGCAATGCCATCCAGGTATGCACAGGCATAGTCCTGGAGGCCATCTAGCAGGTGATCTACCATGCGTTGGAAGGTGGCTGGAGCGTTCTTCATCCCAAACAGTATGACCCTAAACTGGTAGAGGCTGAAGGGGGTGATGAAGACGAACTTGGGGACCGAGTGGGGGGCTAAGGGAATCTGCCAGTACCCCTTACAGAGGTCGAGGGTGGTCATGAAGTTGCCCTGGGCGATTCTGTCCAACAAGTCATCGACCCAGGGCATGGGGTAGGCATCAGTGGTGGTTCTGTCATTGAGCTTACGGTAGTCAATGCAGAACCGGGTAGTCCCATCTTTCTTTGGCACCAGCACCACCGTGGAGGCCCAGGGACTGTTGGATGGTTCAACAACACATAGGTCCAACATTCCCCGGAGCTCCCTGTGCATACTGTCCCGGACTGCCCCTGGGACCCGATAAGTGGCTTGCCGCAAGGGAGGCTGTCCCAGGGTCTCTACTTGGTGTAGGGTCGCTGTGGTGTACCTAGGGACATTAGAGAACATCTCTCATCGGTCTTCTAGCAGCTGCCGGACCTGCCCTCTCTGTTCTGTCCCTAATCTTTCATCTAGGGTTATGTCGGCTACTTCTTGGGGGGTCTCATTGGGTCCGGGGAGCTCCATCATGGGGAGGCTCTCAGAGTCTTCCACAGCAAGAGCACAGATAGCGGCCACGTCCTGGGCCCTTTCTAAGTATGCCTTTAGCATGTTCACATGAAAGTTCCGACAGACCCGGTCATCTGAACATTCGGCTACCAGGTATGTGGTGTTATTTAGTTGTTCCACCACCCGGTAGGGTCCTCGCCAGGAAGCCTGTAGTTAATCCATTTTGACAGTCTTCAAGGCTAGTACCTTCTGCCCTTCTACTAAGGTTCCGGTATGAGCACTCCTGTCGTACCACTGTTTCTGCCAGTGCTGAGTGACCTGGAGGTTCTCCTGCATCTGGTCAGTGAGGTCCTCCCCTGTGACCCCCTCCCAGTGGCTCCTAACTAGGTCCATGGGCCCCCCGTATCTTCCTGCCATATACTATCTTAAATGGGGAGAATCCTGTGGATTCCTGGGGCACCTCTCTGTATGCAAAGAGGAGGTGCGGCAGGAATCTTTCCCAGTCCTTGTGAGTGGCCGAGAACATCTGAAGCAACTGCTTCAAGGTCCTGTTAAACCTCTCACATAAACCATTGGTCTAAGGGTAATGCAAATCACAAGGACAGTCCACAGCACCTTAAAAAGTAATTCTTATTTTATTGGCAACAGAATTAAAAACAATGTATGATTAACGGGGAGACCCCGAAATGTCACTTTTGTTTTTACGGTGCTGTGGACCATCCTTGTGATTTGCATTACCTCTGGGGGACTGGCAGATACCCTGGTTTTTACGTGCACCAGAGACACACACTGCTGTATCACCATTTGGAGTTGTATTGGTCTGGGGGTGGTATGTAGCGCTGTGCAGGGGCTTGATCCCGCATAGCTTTCATAACTGTCTGATAATCCCTGCAGTGAACTGGGTTCCCTGATCAGAGATTACTTCCCGAGGGAAGCCTACCCTGGTGAATACCTGGAGCATAGCATCTGCCACTGTCTCCGCCTGAATATTAGCCAGAGGGATTGCCTCCAGGTACCGGGTGGCATAATCCACCACGGTAAGGATGTACTTCTTTCCTGAGGGACTGGGTTGGGCTAACGGACCCACTATTTCTACAGCAACCCTGCTAAAGAGTTCAGCAATAATGGGGAGGGGATGAAGGGGGGGTTTAGTGTGGTGCCCTGTTTTCCCTACTTTCTGGCATACCTCACATGTGCTACAGTATTCTTTAATTTCGACTGTTATTCCAGGCCAGAAAAAGGTCTGGGTTATGCGATGGTGGGTCCTGGTTTTTCCTAGATGTCCCGCTAGGGGGGATAGCATGACCTATCTGCAGCAGGTCGGACTAAAGCAGGTCGGACCGAAACCACTTTGGAACAACTAGCTGACGTTTGGGCACTGGCCCTTTTCTCCTCTCTGAGATCCGGTACAGGAGCTCTCCCTCCCACTGAAAACATTCTGCTCCGGGGCCCTGGGGGTTGGTACCTACTCGGTCTCAGTAAGGGGCTTGGGTCAGGTCGTTCAGGGTCTCCTGGGTGAAGTTGGAAGGGGACACCCAGGGGGTTTAGTCAGGGGGAAGGGTAGGAGTTGGGGCTGGAGGTTGGTATAAAGGGGAAGTTGGGATGGGCCATCGGGGATGGGTAGGAGTCAGAGCAGGCTGTCTTACCTGGGTCCCCGGGTGAGGTGTAGTGGCTGGATGTCTGGCTTGTTAGTGGGTATACACTGGGCAAAAATTTAAGGGGTTTATCCCCCACAAAGGCTGAGACCAGATGGCCAAGGTTGTTTCCTAGCAGTACCTTGGCAGGGAGATTGTGCATGATTCCCACCTCCACATCACGGGAGTCTGGGCCCTAGTGCAGGTGTACATAGGCTGTGGGGACCTGTAGGTTGGCACCTCCTGCCACCTGAATGGACAGGGTCCTCCCTGCTTGGCCGGAGGTGGGGGCCAAGTGAGGTTGGATCAGGGTGATGGTTGCGCCAGTGTCTCTCAATCCCTGGGCAACCTGGCCATTGACCCAGATGTCCTGTCAATGGTGGTGGTGGTTATCCATAGTGGCAGCATGTACTGCATGTATCACCCCAACCTCTTCATCTGCCCACCCGGTAGGGTCCTCTGCATATGCGCAGTGAGCAGCAGCTTGGTAGGTCCTGACGGGAGCCCTAGCCCACTGGGCTGGTGGGGCATTTCTTGGCTTTGGTGTAGGGGATTTCTGTCAGCTCGTGTCAGGCAGTGGTACTGGACATGGCCAATCTCTCTGCACACAAAGCATTTTTGGGATGTACCGGACCCGGCCAGAGGCGCCAAGGGCAACTGGGTCTGGGGCGGTCGGGGAGCCACAGAGAAACAGGCAGCCGCTGGGGCAGATTTGGGGTGTGCCCTGGACAGCCTGTCTATGGGCATCGGTATTGATCCGCCAAAATAGCTGCTTGATCGGCTGTTTTGGGTCGCCGGTCGCCGACCCATTCTTTAACTTCCACCAGGACAGAGTTATAAACATTTTCCAGTAGGATTAGCTGTGAAGCTTCAGCCAGGGTGGTGACCTTGAACCAAGAGTACGTGGCATGGGTGAACTGGTGTGTCCACTCCGTAAAAGACTGCTCCGCTTGTCTCTGTCGGTGTGCCTCCGGTGTGAGGCCATATTGGGCCAGGATGTGCACCTTGACTTTATCATAGTCCCTTTGGTACCCAGGAGGGATGGTGTGGAAAGCATCCAAGGCTCGGCCAGACAACTTGCTGAGCAGTATGAAATCCCAGTCGGTCCTGGCAACCTCTTGCAGCTCACACTGGGTTTTAAAGACTTGTAAAAAGCTGTCCTTGAAGACTCGGAAAGCCCCATACTGCGACTTTGGAGGGTGGGGAATCTGCTATCCACCACTCGATTTCCCATTGGACATCAGACATCGAAGTCCCTGGGGTGGATGCTGTGCTGGGCTGCCCTCTGCCTCAGTCACTAGGGGACCCTCCAGCCAACTCGTCAGACCAATCACCCTCCATCAGCTCGGTTATGATGGCTTCTTTGGTTTTGTTGCCGGCAATTTTCACTCTAGCCTCCAACAAGACCTTCAGCTCAACCTTCCGGAGTGCAGAGTACCGCTCCATCCAAAGGTGTCTTCAGGTGGTGGTTTGGAGGTTCCATGTAGATGGAAACATCCCACCGCTGCCACCAATGTGATGGATCTCTGGCTACCCCAACTGGGTAGCTCCGCCAATGGATCCTATCAGCACCCGGAACCAGCCACTATGTAGCAGAGAAAACGATCTTAGCAAAGCCCCACCCAAATAACTAGACAGACTAGTTTTCAGGTGAACAAAGAAGAACATTTTATTAGGGAAAACACACAACATTTATACCCAAACTGATCTTATCTGACCTTCACATCTCCCGCCATTCCCACCCCTCCTGTCATGAATCATATACCTTGTACATTTAAGAGGAATGTCCCTCCCATTACAACACCTTTTTAAGGAAAGTCAGATCATTTTCACATTGCTTGAATATTGTGAGGAACTGGTGATTGAACTTTCACTAGTTATCTGAAGTATTGTATTACTACTGAAGCGGATTTCAAGCCTGAACCTTCTCTGATTATATTTTCACATTGTGATTATTTACCTAAGAAGCAAGCTCATCGGCTGTGTTTGTCTCTCATCGGTCTGACCTTCCTTACCTCAGTCACGCAGGCAGCGTGACGTCATTCTCAGCCGACTCCTCTCTCACTTTCACCGCTGCTACTATTGGTTACATCGGTCTCTACAAACTCCGGTCAAACATATCCTGCTAGAAATACGTTACTTGGTAATTAGCTGCCTTTGAACAAAACCAATTCCAGGAAACCGCAAGTATCCAAAAGTTCTGTATATATTTCTCATACTCTGCAAAAGGCAACATTGTATACACCCGTTACTTATTACTGTTACGTACTAAAGCACAATTCTACAATGTCTACAAGTGCTCTCTATGACTGGGTAGTAATTCAAACATGCTCTGTAGCGCAATTCTCACTAATTTTGTACTCACCTGTATTCCATGTGCAGCAACAACACTGTTTTGACTGGCAGCATAATTATATGAACATCAGCATAACTAAGCCCATACTCAGAATATCCATTGTCTCTTATAATGTGATCCACTATCCATTATTGTTTATATTCATATCTCTGATACTCAGAGGACTTCTTAACTTCAAGACATATCTACCTATTAGTCATATATAGTGATTCATTTTCAAGCTCAGTATTACTTAAAAAGATATTCACATTAATGTCAACTTTGTGTATATACTCTTAAACTTGCAATATTGCTATTCCCTCTACTTCATTAGCCCTATAAAACTCTATTTGTTGGGCTGTATGAGGAATAGCTACAAATACAAATGTAACTTACTTTTTATAATAGACACCAGTCTAACCAGCAATACACTGGTTATAGAATGTTGCACCTCCAGACAGGCTGGCGCTTCCATTGTGTCCATTGTTCCCCAGTGTCCAGCGGCACAAGGATGGTGTATTCATCATTATCCCAGGGGAGCAGCGGCCATTCCAGGGTGTTGTTGGAAAGCCCTTGGCCCCCCACTGCTTCAGTCCAAAAACCTTGATCCATGGCTGGGGGTAGGAGTTATGGGCTATCCAATGTACACTGGGAAGGCCATTGGGAAAGGGGGTAATGAGGGGGGGGTCCAAAACCCCCGGGTTCCTGAGAGGTCTCACCCCTGAAAATAACCCCCTCTCTAGTCCTTCCTGAGAGGTCCAAATCCCCAAGAGAGCGGAGCTCTAGGACAAGTAGCCGCTGAAGCAACCAGAGTTAAAGGGCACCGGAAATCCGAGCTGCTGTGGCCAGCCGTCAATTCCACAGGGCTGGCCGTCTCCATGGAGCTCACCTCCGGCAATTGGCCAACATCTCACCCTCCCCACGGGGTACTGTAATGGTACCAACAGGATACCAAGGGTTAACACCAGATGAACAATGTCCTGCATAGGGAATCAGCAATTCACAACCCAGCCAGTTTAAAACAGAATGACATTTATTAAAAGGCTATGCCTAGTATTTATGCAGGTCTGACCCCCCAGATGGGGGGTTGAAAGAATGTTGTACATTAGATGGAGGGACAACGCCCTTTGACAGGCCACAATAGAATCACATTACTTTACTTAGGCAGATAACAACTTAAACACAAGACACATTTGGCTTTTCTTATCACCTAGGCGTCTGCTCTCTGAGGGTGATTAAACAATGGACTGTTTATCACTAACTTTAATGACAGTACACAATAGCTGAGGCTAGTAACCTTGTCGTTAAGAATAGCTTCTTAAAGCTGAACACAGTTAACTCTTTAGTTCTGACAGAAGGGTCTGTCACATATACATAGCACACAATACAGCCTATAGACAACCTTTCTTACATTATAGTCCAGAAGTGGCTAGGTTTGCCACAATGCTCCCCCAGAACCAAGCCGGCATACACAGTCTGATCCCAACGGATCGGCTTGGGGATGTCCGGGGAAGTACTCACAGATCACTTTTCAAGTTCAGTTTGTCTGGATAACCCGTCGGTGTTACTGTTTTGTTTCCCTGGGTGGTAATGGATTGTAAAGTCGAAGGGCTGCAGCGCCAAACTCCAGCGCAGCAACCTGGCATTCTCCCCGGCCACACGGTTCAGCCACACCAACGGGTTGTGATCTGTGAGTAAGGAAAAAGGTTGTCCATACAGGTACGGCTGCAACTTTTTGAGGGCCCACACCACGGCCAGGCATTCTTTTCCGATGGCGGCGTAGCTTACTTCACGGGGCAACAACTTTCGGCTCAAGTAAGCTACGGGGTGTTCTCCGCCATCTGCTCCAACTTGGCTCAGCACTGCCCCCACTCCAAACATCGAAGCGTCTGTTTGAACAAGAAATCTTTTAGTGGGATCGGTGCAGCAAGTACATGCGCATTAGTTAGAGCAGTCTTTAGTTGTTGGGTCACCTCTGCGGTAAACTGGGTGCCCCTATCCGATATTATCTCCTGGGGGAACCCTACCCGGGAAAATATTTTTATTAAGGCTTCAGCTACCGTCTCTGCATGGATGTTGGAGAGAGCAATGGCCTCGGGGTACCTAGTGGCATAGTCCACTACAGTTAAAATGTACCTCTTCCCGGAGGGACAGGGCTTGGGTAGTCACAGGGTTAACATCAGCGGGACCCATGGGAGCATAGGCAGAAACAAGGGGGGCCAAGTCATTTCCAAGGAGAACATCAGCAGGTAAGTCCTTCTTGACCCCCACATTCACAGGTCTAGCGCCCACTCCCCAATCCAAATGTACCCTGGCAACAGGTAGGCAGAACACAGTGCCCCCTGCTACCCTCACAGACACAGTGTCTCCAGTGTGCTGTTTCTCAGACACCAAGTCCCCTTGAAGCAAGGTTATGGTAGCACCAGTATCCCGTAGACCACTGACCTCCTTCCCATTCACTTTAACCCGTTGCCAGTTATTCCGGTGGGCAGCTTGCACGGGGTCTGCTTCATGTAGGCTGCCCCAGCATTCTGGCGCCTCTACGTAGCGGGCCGCAGGCTGAGGATTATGTGGGATTCCGCCGGCGGGTCTTCTCCAGGACTGTGCTTGGTTCGCTGCGTTTAGGGGGCACTCTGGTCTTTTGTGCCCTAGTTGCTTACATCCAAAGCACTGAATAGGTTGTGAGTAGCCCTGCAAATTGAACCGGGCTCTCTGAGGGTAGTTCGTGGCCGGAGGCCGTGTGGTATAGCGGTGTGCCGGGGGTTGGTAACTGGCAGCTGCTGGGGTGACTGGGGGTCTGTACTCCACTCTAGCAGTGGGCAATCGGTATACTGCTCACCCTGCCACTCGTACTGCCATGGATCCGCCAGTGTGTGCTGTATCCGGCACCAAATGGGGAGCTATCAGGGTTAAAGTAGCTCCCGAATCCCGAAGTCCCTGGACCTCCTTCCCCTCTACGGTCACCAGCTGGCGGTGATGTTGCCGGTTATCGGTGGCCCGGACCGACATCACCTCATGCAGAATTCCCAGGGGTTCCTCGGCTTGGGTGCTCAACACCTCCTGAGCGGCTGGCTCCGTTTGGTAATGGTGAGCAGCCACCCTTGGGGCCAGGTTCTGTCTGACCTGGTTCCAAGCTTGTCTGCTCCGATTTTGGGTGCACTCACGTGCCATATGTCCCCACTGCTTGCAGGTGTGGCATTGTATATTCGCCCGTCTGTTGTATCGTGAGAGGGGTGGTGGATTCCCTGGGGCTGGGCGAAAAGGTGCCGCTGTGGGGTTGTTAGGCTGTAGAGGACTGGGCTGTCCCGTGTGTCGAGCGTACATCTTAGGCAGTAGTCCATGGTGCCTCCTGGCATCAAAATGCTGGTCTGCTAATCTGGCTGCTTCGGTTAAGGTGAGGGGTTTTCGATCTCTCACCCATTCTTGGGCTTCTGGGGACAAGCCGTTAAAGAATTGCTCCAACAGCATGATCCAGCTTGTGGGCCCACTCTGCATGTGAATCTCTTTCTGGCTTGCGCAGGCCTCTAAACTTGCGCCGGTATGCCTCTGGGGTAATGGCATATTTTTCCAAGATCGCTCTCTTCACTTTAGCGTAATCCTTGCTGTCCTCCCTGGGTACAGCGCGATACGCTTCCGCTGCCCTACCGGCTAGCTTGCCTGCTAGCACTGGCACCCATACGGACTGCTCCAAATCATGTAACTCGCACAGTCTCTCAAAATCCTGTAAATATCCATCGATCTCATCCTTCTCCTCACAAAACATTTTAAAGGCATGGTATGGGATTTTGGGTCTTACTGGGTTGCTGAGTGCTTCCGAAATGGATTCTGCTCGGGAGGATGCATTCCGCGGACTGTGTGCCATCACGTACTCCTGCACATCTGCCATTACCACGGATAGCATATCCCGTGGTACAGGTTGGGGTAAAAATTCCAGCCTGGTCCTCATTTCCCTCTGGTATAGGGTCTCCTCCATGGCTGCTGGAGGCGTAGCGCTGCAAGCTCTGTCCCCCTCCATCAGCTCGGCAATTAATATAGCCTTGGGTTTGCTGCTGGCTATCTTTCCCCTGGCCTCTAGCAGTTCCTTTAACGTTTGTCTCTTTAGCTTAGAATAATCCGTCTCCATTCACTTCGGTAGTCGGTTCTTTCGCTGTATTCTGCTTGCCATTCCCTGATACTCCTTCCATCTTAGTCAGTATTGTAGTAATCCCCCTCTTCCTGAGGTTACTGGCTTGGGTAGTTGCTCTTCTGGGCGATAGGGTTCATTCCGTCGCTTGCCACCAATTGTAACGGTACCAACAGGATACCAAGGGTTAACACCAGATGAACAATGTCCTGCATAGGGAATCAGCAATTCACAACCCAGCCAGTTTTCAGGTTTAAAACAGAATGACATTTATTAAAAGGCTATGCCTAGTATTTATGCAGGTCTGACCCCCCAGATGGGGGGTTGAAAGAATGTTGTACATTAGATGGAGGGACAACGCCCTTTGACAGGCCACAATAGAATCACATTACTTTACTTAGGCAGATAACAACTTAAACACAAGACACATTTGGCTTTTCTTATCAATCACTAACTTTAATGACAGTACACAATAGCTGAGGCTAGTAACCTTGTCGTTAAGAATAGCTTCTTAAAGCTGAACACAGTTAACACTTTAGTTCTGACCGAAGGGTCTGTCACATATACATAGCACACAATACAGCCTATAGACAATCTTTCTTACATTATAGTCCAGAAGTGGCTAGGTTTGCCACAGGTACCAATCCCCAAAAGAGCAGAGCTCTGGGGCAAGGGGCCTCTGAAGAGACTGGAGGTAAATATTTCCAGAGGATGCTGGGTGAGGCGGCCAGCCGGTACATCCAGGGGCCCTGCCGGCCTGAGAGAAATGGGTTGGTCAAAGACCAATTCTTTCAAGATCAGGTTTACATAACATAAACAAGGGAAACAAGAGCTCTGGGAGATTGTGGTTGCTCTGAGGAGCCCAAAACTGCTGATATACAAGAGGGGGTAGGTGGTAGGGGGGTACGAGTTTAATCCCTGTAGCCCGGCATCCATGACACATGTCCCCAAACATGCAGGCTCCAATAAACTTAATCTGATTATTGATAAGAGAGGGTCTACGTGCCCAGGTGCAGGGTTGGACTTTTGTATCTTTGCACTACAGCTTACAGGAATTCCTATTGTTCTATCCATATTCCAATAAAGGGGGATTGTCCCTGGAAATGTATAAATGTGTGTGAACTTTTTAATAAAGAGTGTTTTTCTTTTGGTTTTTACCTCAGTTTTCTGTCTGCTGGAGGGGTTTGAAGGGTAGGAGGCATCATTTGTGGGAGGTACCCAGTCAGGGTACCAGCTGGTCTATCACAAAGTCTATTTAATTTATAAAACACCCTGGATCTACATTGAGATGTGTAATTAAATTTATAATGAGCTAATTCAAAGTCTGTGGATACAATAAGATGTATTTTTTGAAACTTTACTAATAACACTGGGTTTGTTATATAATATATACAGGTATATATACAGTATAAAATAACACTGAGTTTGTCATATAAAATATAAAATAACACTGGGTCACTGGGCTTGCTATAGTATATATATATATAATAACACTGGGTTTCTTATATAATATATACGTAAAATAACACTGGATTTGCTATATAATATATAAAATAACACTGGGTTTGTGGGTTTGTTATATAATATATAAAATGACACTGGGTTTGTTATATAATATATAAAATGACACTGGGCTTGTTATATAATATATAAAATGACACTGGGTTTGTTATATAATATATAAAATGACACTGGGTTTGTTATATAATATATAAAATGACACTGGGTTTGTTATATAATATATAAAATAACACTGGGTTTGTTATATAATATATAAAATGACACTGGGTTTGTTATGTAATATATAAAATTACACTGAGTTTGTTATATGATATATAAAATTACACTGAGTTTGTTATAGAATACATAAAATTACACTGAGTTTGTTATAGAATACATAAAATGACACTGGGTTTGTTATAGAATATATAAAATTACACTGAGTTTGTTATATGATGTATAAAATTACACTGAGTTTGTTATATAATATATAAAATTACACTGAGTTTGTTATATAATATATAAAATTACACTGAGTTTGTTATAGAATACATAAAATGACGCTGGATTTGTTATATAATACATAAAATGACACTAGGTATGTTATTTAATACATAGGGGCCGATTTACCAAATGGCAGGCAGACATGATTCACCCAACTAATAATATGTATGTGTATAATCTGTTTTATTTATCCTACATATTTTTCTTTGTTCTCTCTGTATCTTTATTTGAAAATCGGGATGCCCATAAATTCATAAAAAACTTAACTGTAAAATATGGTTTCTGAAAAATCCACTTGAAAAGAATGCGATATGTAGGATAAATAAAACAGATTATACACATATCGTTCTAAAACATAAATCATTGTTTTATACTAAAACTATTAAAGGAGCATCAGTTGAATTGTTTCAAAAATCGGTGATGAAAGACATACAGAACATCAAAGATAAAGATATAAAACCCCCAAAATTTAATTTATCTAAAGAACAAAAAAAAAAAATAGCTTTGGAAAAAACTGATGATATAGTCATAAAGCCGGCAGATAAGGGTGGAGGGATAAATATCCTAAACAAAACAGACTATTTGAACATGGCCAATAATTTGATATTAAATGAAAACACCTACAAAAGGATATGTAGAAATCCCACACCCTTATATAAAACAGAACTAAGAATGTTATTACAAAAAGCAAAAGAGTAGGGAATACTAAAAGGGCCATGATACCCAAATGTTGAAACACTTGAAAGTGATGCAGCATAGCTGTAAAAAGCTGACTAGAAAATATCACCTGAACATCTCTATGTCAAAAAGAAAGATATTTTACCTCAAAATGTCCTAAGTATTCAGATCCCATTGCAAAGGACTTTAAGCAGCAAATCAGTATGCCTGTCCCGGGATCGGCAAGGGAGTGAACTTCGTCCACACTCCACACATGTTATTTCCCTATTCAGTTTAAGAAAGTTTACTATGAAATCTCATGAGATCACAGTAAAAGAGTTCATGACTTTAGCACTGCTGATGCTGATTGGCTGCTGTTCATTTCTTCATTTTTTTTTTTTTTTTACCTGCAGCTGGATAGCAGCTGAGTATAACTTTTTACACAGACCTTACTCTGCTGAGCTGAGGAAATTGTGAGGTAAAATATATTCCTTTTTTTAGTGGTAAAAATAAATACACAGAGCGCCTCCTAAAAGGCTAAGACACTAGTAGTGACAAGATTATTTAAATAAAAAATATATTGAAATTCTATAGGGGTATATAAAATATTTTATAAGCTACTTATAGTTAAAATATACAAACAAGATACAAAAGTGGATCCACTTAAAATTAACAATAAAATATGCATATATCTATATAAAAAACAATACAATTGTGGTTAAAAACCACAACAAAATACAATCTTAATCACAAAATAAATTACAATAAAACAGCTGTTAACTGATAAGCTGGTTGATGGTTGGATAAAAAATATAAATATATAAAAACATCAATTTACTGAGTAGGTGTCCATAAATATGTAGGTCCCAAACTTTAAATTCTTTCCAGAGAGTGAATGTCCAATATGAAGATTCTATTTTAAAACAATTATCCTTATATATCCCTCGATAAACGGTGACATGATGAAGTGTGTAAAAAAGAAAAACGTAGTGGTTTTCAAATCAAATTTCAAAAATTATTGTGAATATCCAAAAAATCCTGAAAAGATGATGTGATGAAGTGGACGTGAATAATCAAAAATGTGTGTACACAAAAATGAAAAAAGAAAAAGGAAAAAATGTGAAAAAATAATCCAAATGAATATTTAGGATGTGTTAAAGTGAATAACACACTTATAAAGTGACCCTTATGTGAATACAAGATGTGAAGAGATGCTCCTAAAAAGTTATTCCTGTGTGTAAACGATGAAAAAATACAGAAATGGATCCTATGTCTCAGGGATCAATTCATTCAAAGATATACATGTAATAAAACAAATATAACATAGTGCAAAACTGCTATTCAAACTTAGTCAGTAATTGAAAAGAAGCTTACCATATATGTCAACGCGTTTCGGCCCTAAGAACTGGGCCTTTATCAAGACTATAGATGGATTAGCATGGTAGCTCCTTTTATAGCTATTACTGGCCAATAAGTGCCAGTGTTGTTTTGGCGCCAAAAAATAACCTCTACTTCCTGTTCCTGATGACCTGGAAGTAAAAAAATAACCTCTACTTCCTGTTCCTGATGACCTGGAAGTACTATTGAGTTTATTCTATTTTTGTATATATGTTCCTAGTTTCATGGTAAATTCATGCTATGTTTCAAATAAAGTACATGTTCATTTTTATTTGTTTCATTTATATTTGAAAGATAATATTTGCCTAAAATTGGCAAACCGGAAGTGTGTGTTCATACATCAACTTCCGGTTTCGCCACTCATTGTCCTAATAGTTTCTATTTTATGTTTTTATTATTAGTTTCTTGTAATCTTACTAATGTATAAAAAGTACCTTAAGTTCCATTATGAAGTATATATTCCTGTTGAATTTCAATTGTTTCAAAAAAAGAGAAAGTTTACCTGAAATCGGCAATCCGGAAGTGATGTGTTCATATCAGCATCCGGTTTCGCCTCTCGTTATCTTTTTTATATACCTATCATCCTACACATTTGTTAGATGTCTTGTAAATGCCTTTGTTTCCCCTATTTCTTTTCAAAGTCAGTAAAAGCCTGACATTTTTTTTGCCTCATGTTCTAATTTTGCGCTGTGTCCCAAGAAGACAGCAAACCGGAAATGGCGTGTATACACATCATATACTTCTGGTTTCGCCAATCTCAGCATTCAGTATCTGTTAATCGGCTAAAGAAGGGGGAAGTGACATCAACACATATCTGTTTCACTTTAGTCATTTATCACCATGGAAACCAATATAAGAGTGAATGAATAGAACAATTTTCAGTCATATATTTAGATTTACCATGCCTGATCTGAAAATAGGCTTAATCTTTCCTAAGGTAACTAGCTATTTTTGAAAATTGTAAGGCTGCTTGTTAGGCCCTTCTTTGACAGAAAAGACGAGTGAATGAAAAATGTATTCTACTTAGGGAAGACATCAAAGTAATAAATATTATAGTGGATATGACACTATTAAGGAATACAATAAAAAAAAAATAGAAGATTCTTATTTAGAAAGTATAACAATCTAAAAGGGTCCTAAAATGTAAGCAATAATATCACTGTCCCTATAGAGATATCTATTTAGGAAAAGCGTATAGAATGTCTTCTGGAATGTCATGAAAAATCATATATAAACCCTATAGAAATATCAAAAAACCTGTTTAAGATAAACATTGTCATATAGCCTCCTATATGGAGACAACCCAGGGCTAAAAAACATTGGAATGATAAACATGATAAAAACATTGGGATAATGAACATCGATTGTAAACATAATTAAAATATAATTAAATTGTTCGAATGATAAACATGATAAAAACATTAGGATAATGAACATCGATTGTAAACATAATTAAAATATGTAAAATATTAGAATATTAAAAAATTTTAATATTTGAAACTCTCCATCAGTAATAGTAATGCAAAGTGGCAGGTGAAAAGGGGGGGTGCATGGTTATATTAACAGAAGTACTTAAAATCACAATTACAATAAGACCTATCTCTTTCAAATGCCTACATATACTCTATGTGGGGGTGTGCCTAATCTATGCTAGTATGAAAATACATGCACCTATTTAAGCTACACCTATAGGATAGAATAATGACAGCGGCTATAATCTTAAGTTAAGAAGATGAGATAGATCTTCTTTGTTATTAAGACCCTTAGGGTAAAGGCAATCTAAATCGAAAATCCATTTTGATTCAGCAGTTAATAGTTTCTTTTCATAGTTCCCCCCTCTCCAATTGGCTGTAACCAATTGGATACCTATGTAGCTAAGATCTTTTTGTCTTCCCTGATGTTGCTGCGTGAAATGCTGATATAGTGGTGTGTCTACATTTTTATGCTTGATTTTTAACAGGTGTTCTTTGATTCTGTCTTTCAAAAGTCTGGAGGTCTGGCCTACATATTGTAGGCCACAGTTACATTGTATCATATAGATCAGTGGCTGCCAACCGCGGTCCTCAAGGACCCCCAACAGTCCTGGTTTTCATTATAGCTAAACCAGTGCACAGGTGAAGTAATCAGCTGATCTGTAACCAACCTGCTCTCATCCATCAGCTGATTATTTCACCTGTGCACTGGTTCAGCTATAATGAAAACCAGGACTGTTGGGGGTCCTTGAGGACCGCGGTTGGCAACCACTGATATAGATGACCCCCTTACTTGTACATCTTATTGTATCTTTAATTTCATACTTCACTTTAGAATTGTGTGAAATAAAGTTTCGTGTTTTTATTCCCCTTTCACACGCTTTACAGTTTATACAAGGAAAGAAACCCCTTAGGTTTCTACCAAAGACATCTTTGCTAGTTGTTTTCGGAGTCTTGGGAACACTAGGGGACAATATGTTCTTGAGATTATTGGCTTTCCTGTAAATAAATGTGGGGTTAGGTGGAAGTTTTTCTCCTATAATTTCATCGTCTTTCAGGAGTGGCCAATGTTTTCGGATTATTCTTTCTATTAGATATCTATTTTTGCTATATCCTGTAATGAATGGGACAATAAGAGTATCTTCACTACTGGTTGACAAGCCCATCTTATTTTTGTTTTTATTTTTATATTTCAATAAGTCTCTTCTATCTTTATTCCGGACTTCTTCCATATTTTGGTTTAGGCTATCCTCTTCGTAGCCTCTCTCTAAGAATTTCCCTTTAAGTATTGTTGCTTGTTCTTCCCACTTTTCTGGGTTTGAACAATTTTTCTTAAGGCGAAGAAATTGTCCCTTAGGAATATTGGATTTCCACTTGAAATGATGGCAACTCTCCTGGTGGATATAATTATTACAGTCCACTTCTTTGAAGAACGTGGATGTTTCCAATATTCCATTTTTCACCTCACTTTTCAGGTCTAGAAATGTAATTTCCTTGGCACTGATTTCAAAAGTGAATCTTAAGTTTTTGGTATTATTGTTCATAACCTGTATTGTGTGTAATAGGTCCTCCTTTGTGCCTTTCCATATCATTAAAATGTCGTCAATATAGCGTGCATAGAGGACCAGGTCCGTGCTAGCTGGGCAGGATTCCCAAAATATGTGTTCCTACTGCCCCATATATAAATTAGGGTAGCTCGGCGCGAACCTGGCCCCCATCGCTGTGCCACACGTCTGTCTGTAAAAAATACCCTTATGATTAAAATAGTTATGTGTTAAAATATATTTTATCGCATCAAGAATAAAATTTCTCTGTAATTCTGGTACTTCTTCATCTTTTTTCAGGAAAAATTCCACTGCCTCTATACCTCCCTCATGGGGTATGCTAGTATAGAGGGATGTGACGTCGCATGTAACTAATATGTAATTGTCATTCCATTCTATATTATTTAATATGTTCAGAACCTGGGTCGAATCTTTAAGGTAGGATGGTAGTCCCATAACATATCTCTGAAGGTTTCTGTCAACATATTCCGACAGATTGCTTGTCAATGATCCGATGCCTGAAATTATTGGTCTACCCAGAGGGTTCACCAAGGACTTATGTATCTTAGGGAGGTAGTATATTACTGGAGTTATTGTGTCTTTTGTCCCTATATACTTGAACTCCTTATCGTTCAGTATTCCATTGTTTTTGGCTTCTCCCAAGAGTCTGTCTAACTCCCTTTTGTAACCCTCAACCGGGTTCTGTTTCAATACTTCATAAGTTTGGTTATCAGATAAAATTCTATGACATTCTTGATCGTAGTCTTCTTTATTCAGGACAACAATCCCCCCACCCTTGTCTGCTGGTTTGATGACCACATTGTGTTTTTTTTTCCAATTTCCTAATGGTGTGCAGTTGTTCTTTAGACAAATTATGTTTGTATTTGTTCAATTTTTTAGGTTTTATGTCTCTTATTTCTTTGACTACCATTGTCTCGAATGTTTCGATGGCATTACCCTTACTAGTCACTGGAAAAAAAGACGATTTGGGTTTTAGATCGGTGTATCGATATGGGCTCAACCTTAAATCATTGTTAGCTACATCTATATTTCCATAATAAGATGTATAAGATTCTAAAGGAGATTTTATGAAGTGCCTTTTTAAGGTCATTCTTCTGATGAATTCCTTTGCATTAACAAAGGTTTCAAATTTGTTTAGGCCTTTAGATGGAGCAAAGGACAAACCATAATTTAATATTGAAGTTTCCTTTTCTGATAGTATTACAGTACTTAAATTATAGATTCCTCCGGATGATGAAACAGTATTACATGTGTTCTTTTGCTTATTTTCGTTCTCATTTGTATTCTTATTCACCCTTTGATTTTTATTCTTATTCAATTTCTTTCCTCCTCTCTTGCTTCTACGAGTTTTCTTTTTTCCGTAGGTGTAAGAAATTCCTCTGGATGTGAGTTTTTTCTTTTTGTTGATGTTCTGTCTATTACTCTGGGTACTGGCTGACTTGCTCCTAAAAAAGAATGGCCTGAGGATGAGGCTTGATCTGTTTTATTGCCTGTAGCTATGTTAGAACTCTGTTCCTCAGTCTGTTCAGCTCTCTTGTTCGGTGTATGTTTCTGTACACCTGTATCCCTCCTCATATTTTTCTGATCCAGAGGTAGAAATCTATTATTATTGTTATAATAATTTATTTTCCAGTTGCCCCCTTTATTATATTGATCTCTATTGCCTTGATGGGGGTTACCCCGTCTAACTCTCTCATCCCAAGAGTTAGCATTATTACGGTAACTGTAGTCATCATTATACCATCTGTTATTCGCATAATGATGGTTATAGTGTGGAGTAGTATGTCTCCTATCTTGTGGAGAAAAGTGGGAGGAGATGTTATTCCCATCATTATTAAATTGATGCCTTGTACGAGATGGATCTGGATAGTGTCTATAATTTTGATATGATCTATAATTGTTTGTATTATAGGTTCGATCTCTGTAATTTTCTTCCCACCTATTATTCTGTCTGAGAGGTGTCTGTGGCAGTGGGTTATCTGTGAATACAGGTCTTCTATTATATGATCTCTCCCATCTCTCATTATGATTAAAATTACGTGTAGAGTCATCAAAAGAGTATGGGTTAGAATCGTATCTGTTTCTTCTGTGTGGGGGTCTAAATGTTCGCCTCCCTCTCTTATGTGATACTTCTTCCCATTCCGCTCTCTCATTAGATTGTGTAGTGACCCCATCATTAGTTCCAGTCTCATTGGTATTGTTAGGTGTATATATTTCAGTCTCATTCTGTTCATTCTGTTTCATCTGTTGTAATTCTTTGTTTAATTTCCTTGATTTCTTGTTAGTGATATCTTCCCTTATTTTGTTGATCTTCTTCGTGAGGTTTTCTTTTCTATCTAAAAGGTCTTTGGTCTCAAAGATTACTCCTTCTGGGCCTATGAGATTGTCTTCATTGGTTTTAATCTCTATATCTACACCAATAAGTATAGATTCCCTGTGATCAATTATGACCTGCATTAATTTCCGTGAAGTCTCAATCAGAATTTCTGACCATTTGCTTATAGATTCTGTTTTCTCTAATGGAAAGGCACATTCTTTCTTAATAAGTAGCCCTTTAGGTATTATATTGAGTTCTAGGCATTTCTTAAGGAATGTGATTTCTGCTTTGTATTTAACCTCCTGAATCAATAATTTCTCTAAATTTTTAAAAATATATGGATAATCTATAGGAGTTGTACCGTTAGGATCTGGATTAGGTACAATATGGTCAATCTCAAGGGTTATTTCCTGTTTTATGGATTTTGTAAAATCCATATTATAATTGTATGCGTGTGACTACCAGGGATGGCTGCTGTAAGATGGCTGGATAAGGGTATTATAGGTTCGATCTCTGTAATTTTCTTCCCACCTATTATTCTGTCTGAGAGGTGTCTGTGGCAGTGGGTTATCTGTGAATACAGGTCTTCTATTATATGATCTCTCCCATCTCTCATTATGATTAAAATTACGTGTAGAGTCATCAAAAGAGTATCTGTTTCTCTTTTTTTGAAACAATTGAAATTAAACAGGAATATATACTTCATAATGGAATTTAAGGTACTTTTTATACATTAGTAAGATTACAAGAAACTAATAATAAAAACATAAAATAGAAACTAATAGGATAATGAGTGGCGAAACCGGAAGTTGATGTATGAACACACACTTCCGGTTTGCCGATTTTAGGCAAATATTATCTTTCAACTATAAATGAAACAAATAAAAATGAACATGTACTTTATTTGAAACATAGCATGAATTTACCATGAAACTAGGAACATATATACAAAAATAGAATAAACTCAATAGTACTTCCAGGTCATCAGGAACAGGAAGTAGAGGTTATTTTTTTACTTCCAGGTCATCAGGAACAGGAAGTAGAGGTTATTTTTTGGCGCCAAAACAACACTGGCACTTATTGGCCAGTAATAGCTATAAAAGGAGCTACCATGCTAATCAATCTATAGTCTTGATAAAGGCCCAGTTTTGCACTATGTTATATTTGTTTTATTACAGGTATATCTTTGAATTAATTGATCCCTGAGACATAGTATCCATTTCTGTATTTTTTCATCGTTTACACACAGGAATAACTTTTTAGGAGCATCTCTTCACATCTTGTATTCACATAAGGGTCACTTTATAAGTGTGTTATTCACTTTAACACATCCTAAATATTCATTTGGATTATTTTTTCAAATTTTTTCCTTTTCCTTTTACATTTTTGTGTACACACATTTTTGATTATTCACGTCCACTTCATCACATCATCTTTTCAGGATTTTTTGGATATTCACAATAATTTTTGAAATTTGATTTGAAAACCACTACATTTTTCTTTTTTACACACTTCATCATGTCACCGTTTATCGAGGGATATATAAGGATAATTGTTTTAAAATAGAATCTTCATATTGGACATTCACTCTCTGGAAAGAATTTAAAGTTTGGGACCTACATATATATGGACACCTACTCAGTAAATTGATGTTTTTATATATTTATATTTTTTATCCAACCATCAACCAGCTTATCAGTTAACAGCTGTTTTATTGTAATTTATTTTGTGATTAAGATTGTATTTTGTTGTGGTTTTTAACCACAATTGTATTGTTTTTTATATAGATATATGCATATTTTATTGTTAATTTTAAGTGGATCCACTTTTGTATCTTGTTTGTATATTTTAGCTATAAGTAGCTTATAAAATATTTTATATACCCCTATAGAATTTCAATATATTTTTTATTTAAATAATCTTGTCACTACTAGTGTCTTAGCCTTTTAGGAGGCGCTCTGTGTATTTATTTTTACCACTAAAAAAGGAATATATTTTACCTCACAATTTCCTCAGCTCAGCAGAGTAAGTTCTGTGTAAAAAGTTATACTCAGCTGCTATCCAGCTGCAGGTAAAAAAAAAAAAAATGAAGAAATGAACAGCAGCCAATCAGCATCAGCAGTGCTAAAGTCATGAACTCTTTTACTGTGATCTCATGAGATTTCATAGTAAACTTTCTTAAACTGAATAGGGAAATAACATGTGTGGAGTGTGGACGAAGTTCACTCCCTTGCCGATCCCGGGACAGGCATACTGATTTGCTGCTTAAAGTCCTTTGCAATGGGATCTGAATACTTAGGACATTTTGAGGTAAAATATCTTTCTTTTTGACATAGAGATGTTCAGGTGATATTTTCTAGTCAGCTTTTTACAGCTATGCTGCATCACTTTCAAGTGTTTCAACATTTGGGTATCATGGCCCTTTTAGTATTCCCTACTCTTTTGCTTTTTGTAATAACATTCTTAGTTCTGTTTTATATAAGGGTGTGGGATTTCTACATATCCTTTTGTAGGTGTTTTCATTTAATATCAAATTATTGGCCATGTTCAAATAGTCTGTTTTGTTTAGGATATTTATCCCTCCACCCTTATCCGCCGGCTTTATGACTATATCATCAGTTTTTTCCAAAGCTATTTTTTTTTTTGTTCTTTGGATAAATTAAATTTTGGGGGTTTTATATCTTTATCTTTGATGTTCTGTATGTCTTTCATCACCGATTTTTGAAACAATTCAACTGATGCTCCTTTAATAGTTTTAGTATAAAACAATTATTTATGTTTTAGAACGATATGTGTATAATCTGTTTTATTTATCCTACATATAGCATTCTTTTCAAGTGGATTTTTCAGAAACCATATTTTACAGTTAAGTTTTTTATGAATTTATGGGCATCCCGATTTTCAAATAAAGATACAGAGAGAACAAAGAAAAATATGTAGGATAAATAAAACAGATTATACACATACATATTATTAGTTGGGTGAATCATGTCTGCCTGCCATTTGGTAAATCGGCCCCTATGTATTAAATAACATACCTAGTGTCATTTTATGTATTATATAACAAATCCAGCGTCATTTTATGTATTCTATAACAAACTCAGTGTAATTTTATATATTATATAACAAACTCAGTGTAATTTTATATATTATATAACAAACTCAGTGTAATTTTATATATCATATAACAAACTCAGTGTAATTTTATATATTCTATAACAAACCCAGTGTCATTTTATGTATTCTATAACAAACTCAGTGTAATTTTATGTATTCTATAACAAACTCAGTGTAATTTTATATATCATATAACAAACTCAGTGTAATTTTATATATTACATAACAAACCCAGTGTCATTTTATATATTATATAACAAACCCAGTGTTATTTTATATATTATATAACAAACCCAGTGTCATTTTATATATTATATAACAAACCCAGTGTCATTTTATATATTATATAACAAACCCAGTGTCATTTTATATATTATATAACAAGCCCAGTGTCATTTTATATATTATATAACAAACCCAGTGTCATTTTATATATTATATAACAAACCCAGTGTCATTTTATATATTATATAACAAACCCACAAACCCAGTGTTATTTTATATATTATATAGCAAATCCAGTGTTATTTTACGTATATATTATATAAGAAACCCAGTGTTATTATATATATATATACTATAGCAAGCCCAGTGACCCAGTGTTATTTTATATTTTATATGACAAACTCAGTGTTATTTTATACTGTATATATACCTGTATATATTATATAACAAACCCAGTGTTATTAGTAAAGTTTCAAAAAATACATCTTATTGTATCCACAGACTTTGAATTAGCTCATTATAAATTTAATTACACATCTCAATGTAGATCCAGGGTGTTTTATAAATTAAATAGACTTTGTGATAGACCAGCTGGTACCCTGACTGGGTACCTCCCACAAATGATGCCTCCTACCCTTCAAACCCCTCCAGCAGACAGAAAACTGAGGTAAAAACCAAAAGAAAAACACTCTTTATTAAAAAGTTCACACACATTTAGAATCGTATCTGTTTCTCTTTTTTTGAAACAATTGAAATTAAACAGGAATATATACTTCATAATGGAATTTAAGGTACTTTTTATACATTAGTAAGATTACAAGAAACTAATAATAAAAACATAAAATAGAAACTAATAGGATAATGAGTGGCGAAACCGGAAGTTGATGTATGAACACACACTTCCGGTTTGCCGATTTTAGGCAAATATTATCTTTCAACTATAAATGAAACAAATAAAAATGAACATATACTTTATTTGAAACATAGCATGAATTTACCATGAAACTAGGAACATATATACAAAAATAGAATAAACTCAATAGTACTTCCAGGTCATCAGGAACAGGAAGTAGAGGTTATTTTTTTACTTCCAGGTCATCAGGAACAGGAAGTAGAGGTTATTTTTTGGCGCCAAAACAACACTGGCACTTATTGGCCAGTAATAGCTATAAAAGGAGCTACCATGCTAATCAATCTATAGTCTTGATAAAGGCCCAGTTTTGCACTATGTTATATTTGTTTTATTACAGGTATATCTTTGAATTAATTGATCCCTGAGACATAGGATCCATTTCTGTATTTTTTCATCGTTTACACACAGGAATAACTTTTTAGGAGCATCTCTTCACATCTTGTATTCACATAAGGGTCACTTTATAAGTGTGTTATTCACTTTAACACATCCTAAATATTCATTTGGATTATTTTTTCAAATTTTTTCCTTTTCCTTTTACATTTTTGTGTACACACATTTTTGATTATTCACGTCCACTTCATCACATCATCTTTTCAGGATTTTTTGGATATTCACAATAATTTTTGAAATTTGATTTGAAAACCACTACATTTTTCTTTTTTACACACTTCATCATGTCACCGTTTATCGAGGGATATATAAGGATAATTGTTTTAAAATAGAATCTTCATATTGGACATTCACTCTCTGGAAAGAATTTAAAGTTTGGGACCTACATATTTATGGACACCTACTCAGTAAATTGATGTTTTTATATATTTATATTTTTTATCCAACCATCAACCAGCTTATCAGTTAACAGCTGTTTTATTGTAATTTATTTTGTGATTAAGATTGTATTTTGTTGTGGTTTTTAACCACAATTGTATTGTTTTTTATATAGATATATGCATATTTTATTGTTAATTTTAAGTGGATCCACTTTTGTATCTTGTTTGTATATTTTAGCTATAAGTAGCTTATAAAATATTTTATATACCCCTATAGAATTTAAATATATTTTTTATTTAAATAATCTTGTCACTACTAGTGTCTTAGCTTTTTAGGAGGCGCTCTGTGTATTTATTTTTAGCACTACATTCACCTTTTTGGGGGCGCTGGTACCCACAATACTAGGAGCTACAGACACAAGGTTGAGCGCTGTCAGATTTTAACAGATTTTTATCATCCCCTTATCCAGCCATCTTACAGCAGCCATCCCTGGTAGTCACACGCATACAATTATAATATGGATTTTACAAACTCCATAAGACAGGAAATAACCCTTGAGATTGACCATATTGTACCTAATCCAGATCCTAACGGTACAACTCCTATAGATTATCCATATATTTTTAAAAATTTAGAGAAATTATTGATTCAGGAGGTTAAATACAAAGCAGAAATCACATTCCTTAAGAAATGCCTAGAACTCAATATAATACCTAAAGGGCTACTTATTAAGAAAGAATGTGCCTTTCCATTAGAGAAAACAGAATCTATAAGCAAATGGTCAGAAATTCTGATTGAGACTTCACGGAAATTAATGCAGGTCATAATTGATCACAGGGAATCTATACTTATTGGTGTAGATATAGAGATTAAAACCAATGAAGACAATCTCATAGGCCCAGAAGGAGTAATCTTTGAGACCAAAGACCTTTTAGATAGAAAAGAAAACCTCACGAAGAAGATCAACAAAATAAGGGAAGATATCACTAACAAGAAATCAAGGAAATTAAACAAAGAATTACAACAGATGAAACAGAATGAACAGAATGAGACTGAAATATATACACCTAACAATACCAATGAGACTGGAACTAATGATGGGGTCACTACACAATCTAATGAGAGAGCGGAATGGGAAGAAGTATCACATAAGAGAGGGAGGCGAACATTTAGACCCCCACACAGAAGAAACAGATACGATTCTAACCCATACTCTTTTGATGACTCTACACGTAATTTTAATCATAATGAGAGATGGGAGAGATCATATAATAGAAGACCTGTATTCACAGATAACCCACTGCCACAGACACCTCTCAGACAGAATAATAGGTGGGAAGAAAATTACAGAGATCGAACCTATAATACAAACAATTATAGATCATATCAAAATTATAGACACTATCCAGATCCATCTCGTACAAGGCATCAATTTAATAACGATGGGAATAACGTCTCCTCCCACTTTTCTCCACAAGATAGGAGACATACTACTCCACACTATAACCATCATTATGCGAATAACAGATGGTATAATGATGACTACAGTTACCGTAATAATGCTAACTCTTTGGATGAGAGAGTTAGACGGGGTAACCCCCATCAAGGCAATAGAGATCAATATAATAAAGGGGGCAACTGGAAAATAAATTATTATAACAATAATAATAGATTTCTACCTCTGGATCAGAAAAATATGAGGAGGGATACAGGTGTACAGAAACATACACCGAACAAGAGACCTGAACAGACTGAGGAACAGAGTTCTAACATAGCTACAGGCAATAAAACAGATCAAGCCTCATCCTCAGGCCATTCTTTTTTAGGGGCACATCAGCCAGTACCCAGAGTAATAGACAGAACATCAACAAAAAGAAAAAACTCACATCCAGAGGAATTTCTTACACCTACGGAAAAAAGAAAACTCGTAGAAGCAAGAGAGGAGGAAAGAAATTGAATAAGAATAAAAATCAAAGGGTGAATAAGAATACAAATGATAACAAAAATAAGCAAAAGAACACATGTAATACTGTTTCATCATCCGGAGGAATCTATAATTTAAGTACTGTAATACTATCAGAAAAGGAAACTTCAATATTAAATTATGGTTTGTCCTTTGCTCCATCTAAAGGCCTAAACAAATTTGAAACCTTTGTTAATGCAAAGGAATTCATCAGAAGAATGACCTTAAAAAGGCACTTCATAAAATCTCCTTTAGAATCTTATACATCTTATTATGGAAATATAGATGTAGCTAACAATGATTTAAGGTTGAGCCCATATCGACACACCGATCTAAAACCCAAATCGTCTTTTTTTCCAGTGACTAGTAAGGGTAATGCCATCGAAACATTCGAGACAATGGTAGTCAAAGAAATAAGAGACATAAAACCTAAAAAATTGAACAAATACAAACATAATTTGTCTAAAGAACAACTGCACACCATTAGGAAATTGGAAAAAAAAACACAATGTGGTCATCAAACCAGCAGACAAGGGTGGGGGGATTGTTGTCCTGAATAAAGAAGATTACGATCAAGAATGTCATAGAATTTTATCTGATGACCAAACTTATGAAGTATTGAAACAGAACCCGGTTGAGGGTTACAAAAGGGAGATAGACAGACTCTTGGGAGAAGCCAAAAACAATGGAATACTGAATGATAAGGAGTTCAAGTATATAGGGACAAAAGACCCAATAACTCCGGTAATATACTACCTCCCTAAGATACATAAGTCCTTGGTGAACCCTCCGGGTAGACCAATAATTTCAGGCATCGGATCATTGACAAGCAATCTGTTGGAATATGTTGACAGAAACCTTCAGAGATATGTTATGGGACTACCATCCTACCTTAAAGATTCGACCCAGGTTCTGAACATATTAAATAATATAGAATGGAATGACAATTACATATTAGCTACATGCGACGTCACATCCCTCTATACTAGCATACCCCATGAGGGAGGTATAGAGGCGGTGGAATTTTTCCTGAAAAAAGATGAAGAAGTACCAGAATTACAGAGAAATTTTATTCTTGATGCGATAAAATATATTTTAACACATAACTATTTTTAATCATAAGGGTATTTTTTACAGACAGACGTGTGGCACAGCGATGGGGACCAGGTTCGCGCCGAGCTACGCTAATTTATATATGGGGCAGTTGCAACACATATTTTGGGAATCCTGCCCAGCTAGCGCGGACCTGGTCCTCTATGCACGCTATATTGACGACATTTTAATGATATGGAAAGGCACAAAGGAGGACCTATTACACACAATACAGGTTATGAACAATAATACCAAAAACTTAAGATTCACTTTTGGAATCAGTGCCAAGGAAATTACATTTCTAGACCTGAAAATTGAGGTGAAAAATGGAATATTGGAACCATCCACGTTCTTCAAAGAAGTGGACTGTAATAATTATATCCACCAGGAGAGTTGCCATCATTTCAAGTGGAAATCCAATATTCCTAAGGGACAATTTCTATGCCTTAAGAAAAATTGTTCAAACCCAGAAAAGTGGGAAGAACAAGCAACAATACTTAAAGGGAAATTCTTAGAGAGA
This sequence comes from Bombina bombina, assembly GCF_027579735.1. Taxonomy (NCBI): domain Eukaryota; kingdom Metazoa; phylum Chordata; class Amphibia; order Anura; family Bombinatoridae; genus Bombina; species Bombina bombina. The sequence goes on from NC_069501.1 coordinate 44,239,770, forward strand.
GGCTATGAAGAGGATAGCCTAAACCAAAATATGGAAGAAGTCCGGAATAAAGATAGAAGAGACTTATTGAAATATAAAAATAAAAACAAAAATAAGATGGGCTTGTCAACCAGTAGTGAAGATACTCTTATTGCCCCATTCATTACAGGATATAGCGAAAATAGATATCTAATAGAAAGAATAATCCGAAAACATTGGCCACTCCTGAAAGACGATGAAATTATAGGAGAAAAACTTCCACCTAACCCCACATTTATTTACAGGAAAGCCAATAATCTCAAGAACATATTGTCCCCTAGTGTTCCCAAGACTCCGAAAACAACTAGCAAAGATGTTTTTGGTAGAAACCTAAGGGGTTTCTTTCCTTGTATAAACTGTAAAGCGTGTGAAAGGGGAATAAAAACACGAAACTTTATTTCACACAATTCTAAAGTGAAGTATGAAATTAAAGATACAATAAGATGTACAAGTAAGGGGGTCATCTATATGATACAATGTAACTGTGGCCTACAATATGTAGGCCAGACTTCCAGACTTTTGAAAGACAGAATCAAAGAACACCTATTAAAAATCAAGCATAAAAATGTAGACACACCACTATATCAGCATTTCACGCAGCAACATCAGGGAAGACAAAAAGATCTTAGCTACATAGGTATCCAATTGGTTACAGCCAATTGGAAAGGGGGGAACTATGAAAAGAAACTATTAACCGCTGAATCAAAATGGATTTTTGATTTAGATTGCCTTTACCCTAAGGGTCTTAATAACAAAGAAGATCTATCTCATCTTCTTAACTTAAGATTATAGCCGCTGTCATTATTCTATCCTATAGGTGTAGCTTAAATAGGTGCATGTATTTTCATACTAGCATAGATTAGGCACCCCCCCCCACATAGAGTATATGTAGGCATTTGAAAGAGATAGGTCTTATTGTAATTGTGATTTTAAGTACTTCTATTAATATAACCATGCAGCCCCCCTCTTCACCTGCCACTTTGCATTACTATTACTGATGGAGAGTTTCAAATATTGAAATATTTTAATATTCTAATATTTTACATATTTTAATTATGTTTACAATCGATGTTTATTATCCTAATATTTTTATCATGTTTATCATTCAAACAATTTAATTATATTTTAATTATGTTTACAATCGATGTTCCTTATCCCAATGTTTTTATCATGTTTATCATTCCAATGTTTTTTTAGCCCTGGGTCGTCTCCATATAGGAGGCTATATGACAATGTTTATCTTAAACAGGTTTTTTGATATTTCTATAGGGTTTATATATGATTTTTCATGACATTCCAGAAGACATTCTATACGCTTTTCCTAAATAGATATCTCTATAGGGACAGTGATATTATTGCTTACATTTTAGGACCCTTTTAGATTGTTATACTTTCTAAATAACAATCTTCTATTTTTTTTTTATTGTATTCCTTAATAGTGTCATATCCACTATAATATTATTACTTTGATGTCTTCCCTAAGTAGAATACATTTTTCATTCACTCGTCTTTTCTGTCAAAGAAGGGCCTAACAAGCAGCCTTACAATTTTCAAAAATAGCTAGTTACCTTAGGAAAGATTAAGCCTATTTTCAGATCAGGCATGGTAAATCTAAATATATGACTGAAAATTGTTCTATTCATTCACTCTTATATTGGTTTCCGTGGTGATAAATGACTAAAGTGAAACAGATATGTGGTGATGTCACTTCCCCCTTCTTTAGCCGATTGACAGATACTGAATGCTGAGATCGGCGAAACCGGAAGTATATGATGTGTATACACGCCATTTCCGGTTTGCTGTCTTCTTGGGACACAGCGCAAAATTAGAACATGAGGCAAAAAAAATGTCAGGCTTTTACTGACTTTGAAAAGAAATAGGGGAAACAAAGGCATTTACAAGACATCTAACACATGTGTAGGATGATAGGTATATAAAAAAGATAACGAGAGGCGAAACCGGATGCTGATATGAACACATCACTTCCAGTTTGCCGATTTCAGGTAAACTTTCTCTTTTTTTGAAACAATTGAAATTAAACAGGAATATATACTTCATAATGGAACTTAAGGTACTTTTTATACATTAGTAAGATTACAAGAAACTAATAATAAAAACATAAAATAGAAACTAATAGGACAATGAGTGGCGAAACCGGAAGTTTATGTATGAACACACACTTCCGGTTTGCCGATTTTAGGCAAATATTATCTTTCAAATATAAATGAAACAAATAAAAATGAACATGTACTTTATTTGAAACATAGCATGAATTTACCATGAAACTAGGAACATATATACAAAAATAGAATAAACTCAATAGTACTTCCAGGTCATCAGGAACAGGAAGTAGAGGTTATTTTTTACTTCCAGGTCATCAGGAACAGGAAGTAGAGGTTATTTTTTGGCGCCAAAACAACACTGGCACTTATTGGCCAGTAATAGCTATAAAAGGAGCTACCATCAGTCTTGATAAAGGCCCAGTTCTTAGGGCCGAAACGCGTTGACATATATGGTAAGCTTCTTTTCAATTACTGACTAAGTTTGAATAGCAGTTTTGCACTATGTTATATTTGTTTTATTACAGGTATATCTTTGAATGAATTGATCCCTGAGACATAGGATCCATTTCTGTATTTTTTCATCGTTTACACACAGGCATAACTTTTTAGGAGCATCTCTTCACATCTTGTATTCACATAAGGGTCAATTTATAAGTGTGTTATTCACTTTAACACATCCTAAATATTCATTTGGATTATTTTTTCACATTTTTTCCTTTTTCTTTTTTCATTTTTGTGTACACACATTTTTGATTATTCACGTCCACTTCATCACATCATCTTTTCAGGATTTTTTGGATATTCACAATAATTTTTGAAATTTGATTTGAAAACCACTACGTTTTTCTTTTTTACACACTTCATCATGTCACCGTTTATCGAGGGATATATAAGGATAATTGTTTTAAATAGAATCTTCATATTGGACATTCACTCTCTGGAAAGAATTTAAAGTTTGGGACCTACATATTTATGGACACCTACTCAGTAAATTGATGTTTTTATATATTTATATTTTTTATCCAACCATCAACCAGCTTATCAGTTAACAGCTGTTTTATTGTAATTTATTTTGTGATTAAGATTGTATATTGTTGTGGTTTTTAACCACAGTTGTATTGTTTTTTATATAGATATATGCATATTTTATTGTTAATTTTAAGTGGATCCAATTTTGTATCTTGTTTGTATATTTTAGCTATAAGTAGCTTATAAAATATTTTATATACCCCTATAGAATTTCAATATATTTTTTATTTAAATAATCTTGTCACTACTAGTGTCTTAGCCTTGTAGGAGGCGCTCTGTGTATTTATTTTTAGCACTACATTCACCTTTTTTGGGAGCGCTGGTACCCACAATACTAGGAGCTACAGACACAAGGTTGAGCGCTGTCAGATTATAACAGATTTTTATCTTCCTTTTTTACATAGGGATGCTCAGATGATATTTTCCTGTCAGCTTTTTACAGTCATACTGCATCAGTTTCAAGTGATTTAGCATATGAGTATTATGTTCCTTTAATGAAAAATAATATTTATATTTAAAGGGACAGTCTTCAATAGAATTGTTATTGTTTTAAACAATAGATAATCCCTTTATTATCCATTCCCCAGTTTTGCACAGCCAACATGGTTATATTAATATACTTTTTTCCTCTGTGATTACCTTGTATCTAAGCATCTTCTGACAGCCCACTGATCACATGACTTTTTATTTATTATCTATTGAAGGGAATTTAGTAATGTGTTGTCTAAATCTTAAATAACTCCACGGGCATGAAAACAATGTTATCTATATGGCTCACATGAATTAGCAGTCTCCTGTTGTGAACAGATAATAAAAAAAATGCATGTGATAAGAGACTGTCTGTAGTGGTTTAGAAACAGGCAGAAATCTAGAGGTTTACTTGTTATAAAGTATATTAATATAACAGTGCTGGTTGAACAAAGCTGGGGGATGGGTAGTAAAGGCATTATCTATTTTTGTTTAAACAATAACTTGTGTGGTGTAGACTGTCCCTTTAATGAAAAAGAATATTTATATTTAAATGTAGAATACCCAAATATACCCCTCCTCTATTGTTTACCAAAAATCCACAAGCCCATTGTTAACCCTCCAGGATGTTCCATAATCTTAGCAATAGGTTCAATATCTGGAAATCTATCCAAATACATAGATTACTTTTTACAGAAGAAAGTAAGGACACTCCCAACTCACCTGAATGACTCAACTGATGTACTAAAAGTTTTGAGTAGAATAGAGTGGGGGGAGAATCACTTCTTGGCCTCCTGTGATGTCTCAGCATTATACACTAGCATAAGACACAAGGATGGCCTGGAAGAAATCAATTATTATCTCGAGAAAGTTGTGACTTTACAGGGACCCCAAAAGGAATTTATATTAGATGCTATTAGGTTTATCCTTACTCATAATTACTTCTATTTTGAAAAATATTTTTTATCTACAGCTATGTGGAAGTGCTAGCACCCTGGATAGCACTTGCTAGTTGGTCGCTACATTTAGCCACCAATAAGCAAACGTAACCCAGGTTCAGAACCAAAAATGGTCCAGTTCCTAATGTCCACATTTATCATTGTTCAAGCATTTAATCAGAAATGCTTGTGCAATGCTGCCTCCTGCTCACTGGTGGCTGCTAGCAGGGGCTGTCAATCATTCAGATCCCGCTGCTTCTTAACTTTCGTTTCAGGAGAGCCTTAAATGATGGGCCTCCAAAGCAGCATCCGCTGCTTGATAAATGGAGCCCTTAGTATGGAGTTGCATCTTCAAGAATTGGAGAACGCTATAGTTATATTGCTGGAGAACCACTATACACAGTTTTGCCGGCTTATTGACAACCTTTTTCTGTCCGAATCAGATGGAGAGTATGAAGGGGATGCCTCTGTACACTTTAAAGCCACACAACCGATCGAGAGCAGAGAGTGCGATACCAAAGCTGCAGCAGCTGCTTCACTTAATGTGGACATGGTTAGCACCCCTTCTGCAAATCAGATAAAACAAAGGGCCTCTACATTTATTGCTGACAAGCAGGTGGTGCTCTTGGGTCCGCTATGAGGACTTGCACCGTTGGAAGGAGCCTCCCATTGCTGATCTTCATGGAAGTGCTCTGGATCCCGTTAAGGCACTTTGGGGACGAATTATCAAGCTTCGAATGGAGCTTGATGCCCCTGTTTCCACGCGAGCCTTCAGGCTCACCGGAAACTGCAGTTATGAGAAGCAGCAGTCTTAAAACTGTTGCTTCATAACTGGTCTGCCTGCTCTGAGGCTGCGGACATCAATTTGCCTGATCCTATACGATTAGGCTGATTGACACCCCATGCTAGCGGCCACGAATCTGCAGGGGGCAGCATTGCCCAAGCAGTTCACAAGCGGATCACAAGCAGTTCACAAGCAGATCACAAGCAGTTCACAAGTAGCTCACAAGCAGTTCACAAGCAGTTCACAAGATCATGTTGGACAAGTTGATGATAAATCGGCCCCTTAATCTTTGCTACTGTTACCCAGCGATGAACAAAGAGCTGAAAATGACCTAAACCGATCCCTGATTAATACTGGAGTTCCAGAGGGAAAACAGGGGCGTGCCTACTGTTCTGGATAGTTTGTTTACCCTACTGGAACACATTGCAGTAACCAAACCTCAGCTAAAGAAACCAGACAGTTTTGGGGGTCAGGACTTTACCTGCACAATGAGCAGAAAAGTCGGTGTATGTTAGATTTTTTGTACTCTCCGGGTGCCCACAAATTCCACCAAGATGAGAAGGCTAAATCTACTCCAGAGAACGAGATGATGGTCTTATTTGTGGGACTTGATGGGACTCAATTGCAATAGTAGTGTTTGCCAATATGCCTGTCTCCCTTTTCACATTAAACCTCTCTGTTTATTGAATCATCATCTGGACATTATGATGCTGTTTACTATATGGAAGTCTGAAGTATTTACAAGATGTACTATTTTGGGATTTACTCTTATTTCTCCTCTCTTTTTGTCTTTAAAGCTCCAATATTCCTCATGTTCCTTTCATTTATGATTATAGAGCATTTTATAGCAACATTTACTTTTCTGGGTGACAAATATTTACATGTGTCTTCAGTTGGGTTAACTTATTCTATTTCACTGCTGTTAAAGCCATTAGGCTATTCAGTCGTCAATTATTCTAGATACACACTATGGGGCCTATCTATCAAGCTCCGTACGGAGCTTGAGGCCCCGTGTTTCTGGCGAGCCTGCAGGCTTGCCAGAAACACCAGTTATGAAGCAGCGGTCTAAAGACCGCTGCTCCATAACCCTGTCCGCCTGCTCTGATGAGGCAGACAGGAATCGCCGCAATTCAACCCGATCGAGTCGATCGAGTTGATTGACACCCCTCTGCTGGTGGTCCATTGGCCGCGAGTCTGCAGGGGGCAGCGTTGCACCAGCAGCTCTTGTGAGCTGCTGGTGCAATGCTGAATACGGAGAGCGTATTGCTCTCCACATTCAGCGATGTCTGTCGGACCTGATCCGCACTGTCGGATCAGGTCCGACAGACATTTGTTAAATAGGCCCCTATGTTTGAGCTCTTTTCGAGATAGGTAAAGTTTTATATTTTTTATATATGAAGCTGACAGTCTTTATTATATGTTTTTAACATGCAGGTAGCATAGGGAGTGTCTGGCTAAATTTGCTCTCTATAAGGTGATTATAGGCGTTTTTAATTATCTGACTTTTATACCAGGTTTCCCTATATATGCCTACTGTAAATTATTTGTATTTGCATAGAAGTGGTGGCCTTTTAGCTAGTGCCAACAATTATATGTCATTTACTGTTATATATTCTAAGCTATGGGGTGGGAATACTGGTGAGCTGTTGACCTGGACAGCAAAGCATATCTACATATCTAGTCTCCGCCATATTCTGTATACCTCTACTTTTTTTTTATTTGGAGGTCACTTTTACAAAGTTCTATATATGTTCAGCACCTGTAAGATTTTGCGTTCTCATTAAGTTAAAATTATCTTGATAAAGGTGCAGTTGTTTAATTATCAGGGTGTATGTTTTAATGGTCATGAGAACCCTTTTATATTATTGTTTTCTTGTTGTTAACGTTTCATGCTGATATTGCCTTTTACAGAAGGCATATCTTATCTTGGCCTTGAAGTTGTTCATTTAGAAACACATGTTCTTTTATATAAGGGATTGGCGAACAGCAATAGGAAGTCATTTCACATTCAATACCAGAGCGTGTTTTGTACACTTAAGTGCCTGGAATTTGCTTTGAATTCATAAAACTTCCAATATTATGCTGCTCTTTTGTTGGGGCCCCACATATATTGTTTCTATGGCAGCAATATGTATACTTTAGATACATGTGCATATGTATGTGTTTAATCTACTGGTTATTGGTAGATTTGAGTAGTATACTGCAGTATCTTGCTAAGAGTTTGGTATCATCATAGCGTTTATAGCTGTTGTTCGTCTCTAATGCTTTTTATATTGTGTGTGTATTGTTTGTTTGGAATTTAGGTGGAGAATAGACGACCCGGATTCCTTATGAACCCTTTGTGTATATATTTAGTAATAAAGCAGCCTTGGTCCTTCTTTGATTGAATAGGAAATTGATTCAATCCTTTTCTAAATACTTTGTTTCATATTATTTGGGACTGCTAGCACTTAGGATTTCAAGCAATAGATCATTTGTGTAGCACCACATTTTTATTATTGTTGTTCAAATAAATATATATATAGGTGGCCCTCGTTTTACAATGGTTCAATTTACACCATTTCAGAATAACAACCTTTTTTTCCAGTCATGTGACTGCTATTGAAAAGCATTGAGAAGCAGTGCATTTATTAAAATAGCCAGTAGGTGGAGCTGTCCGCTTGTGTTGAGCTATCGAGCAGATTCCAAAGGAACAAGATCTTCCTGTCTATAAATCAGTCCAGATTGGAATGCATAGAAAGAACTGTTTGCAGAAAAATACAAGTGAAGTCTGTGTTGTGTGATTATTTTATTATGTTTATAATGCTGTTTAGCAAATGTTTTTGTTCATTTAACTTAGTTTAATTATATATTCTGTGTTGTGTGATTATTTTATTAGGTTTATAATGCTGTTTAGCATTTAAAGTCTTCATTTCAAAGCTTTAAAAATAATGTATTAGTTGTTAATTATGACAATTTTGAGAGGGGCCTGGAACCTATCTCCCTCACTTCCCATTGACTTACATTATAAACTGGGTTTCAATTTACAACGGTTTCAATTTACAACCATTCCTTCTGGAACCTAACCCCAGCGTAAACTGAGGGCTACCTGTATATATATATATATATATATATATATATATACACAGAGAGAAATGCACTCACAGGAACGAACAACCAGCTCAATACCATTGTTAGCCTGTTCTATGGCGATTTACCACCTGGGTGCAACTTCTTTTAGCCCAGCAATGCTTTTCACAGAGTAGAACTTTCCTGTAGTATATCAGTCTGATCCCGCCTATTACGGTCAGTCCAGCGCCGAAATACCAGGCAATTCCTCTCTGAACAAGGAACAAAGCAACCCCAGACGATCGTTTCGGCCTTCATTGGGCCTCGTCAGTGAGGTGTAGCAGTATTCCTCTAAGCACACTGAGCAAGGAGTCCACGTCTGGTTTCCCCTTTTTCCCATAGGGAGACTAAATACACACAGAGAGAAATGCACTCACAGGAACGAACAACCAGCTCAATACCATTGTTAGCCTGTTCTATGGCGATTTACCACCTGGGTGCAACTTCTTTTAGCCCAGCAATGCTTTTCACAGAGTAGAACTTTCCTGTAGTATATCAGTCTGATCCCGCCTATTACGGTCAGTCCAGCGCCGAAATACCAGGCAATTCCTCTCTGAACAAGGAACAAAGCAACCCCAGACGATCGTTTCGGCCTTCATTGGGCCCCGTCAGTGAGGTGTAGCAGTATTCCTCTAAGCACACTGAGCAAGGAGTCCACGTCTGGTTTCCCCTTTTTCCCATAGGGAGACTAAATACACACAGAGAGAAATGCACTCACAGGAACGAACAACCAGCTCAATACCATTGTTAGCCTGTTCTATGGCGATTTACCACCTGGGTGCAACTTCTTTTAGCCCAGCAATGCTTTTCACAGAGTAGAACTTTCCTGTAGTATATCAGTCTGATCCCGCCTATTACGGTCAGTCCAGCGCCGAAATACCAGGCAATTCCTCTCTGAACAAGGAACAAAGCAACCCCAGACGATCGTTTCGGCCTTCATTGGGCCTCGTCAGTGAGGTGTAGCAGTATTCCTCTAAGCACACTGAGCAAGGAGTCCACGTCTGGTTTCCCCTTTTTCCCATAGGGAGACTAAATACACACAGAGAGAAATGCACTCACAGGAACGAACAACCAGCTCAATACCATTGTTAGCCTGTTCTATGGCGATTTACCACCTGGGTGCAACTTCTTTTAGCCCAGCAATGCTTTTCACAGAGTAGAACTTTCCTGTAGTATATCAGTCTGATCCCGCCTATTACGGTCAGTCCAGCGCCGAAATACCAGGCAATTCCTCTCTGAACAAGGAACAAAGCAACCCCAGACGATCGTTTCGGCCTTCATTGGGCCTCGTCAGTGAGGTGTAGCAGTATTCCTCTAAGCACACTGAGCAAGGAGTCCACGTCTGGTTTCCCCTTTTTCCCATAGGGAGACTAAATACACACAGAGAGAAATGCACTCACAGGAACGAACAACCAGCTCAATACCATTGTTAGCCTGTTCTATGGCGATTTACCACCTGGGTGCAACTTCTTTTAGCCCAGCAATGCTTTTCACAGAGTAGAACTTTCCTGTAGTATATCAGTCTGATCCCGCCTATTACGGTCAGTCCAGCGCCGAAATACCAGGCAATTCCTCTCTGAACAAGGAACAAAGCAACCCCAGACGATCGTTTCGGCCTTCATTGGGCCTCGTCAGTGAGGTGTAGCAGTATTCCTCTAAGCACACTGAGCAAGGAGTCCACGTCTGGTTTCCCCTTTTTCCCATAGGGAGACTAAATACACACAGAGAGAAATGCACTCACAGGAACGAACAACCAGCTCAATACCATTGTTAGCCTGTTCTATGGCGATTTACCACCTGGGTGCAACTTCTTTTAGCCCAGCAATGCTTTTCACAGAGTAGAACTTTCCTGTAGTATATCAGTCTGATCCCGCCTATTACGGTCAGTCCAGCGCCGAAATACCAGGCAATTCCTCTCTGAACAAGGAACAAAGCAACCCCAGACGATCGTTTCGGCCTTCTTTGTATGCAAATTATTATGACCCTGGGGAAGTCTCCCTATGGGTGATGGGGGAAACCAGACGTGGACTCCTTGCCCAGTGTGCTTAGAGGAATGTGGCTGCACCTCACTGACGAGGCCCATAGGAGGCCGAAACGATCGTCTGGGGTTGTCATGTTCCTTGTTCAGAGAAGAATTGCCTGGTATTTTCGGGCTGGACTGACCTTACTTGGCGGGATCAGACTGATATACTTCAGGAAAGTTTTCTTCTGTGAAAAGCACACTGGTCTAAAAGAGGCTGCTTCCGGGTGGTAAATCACCATAGAACAAGCCACTGAGCTGTTGTTCGTTCCTGGTAGAGCGCTTCTCTCTTTGTATGCAATATATATATATATATATATATATATATATATAGGTTTGCTGGCAATTAATAATCAGATTTATCTCAAAGTTAATTTTATATTAATTTTTTATATATTTTCCAGGGGGTGACCCAAAATCTTGTACTATATTCGAGAAATGTGGGTCCAATAGTGGCCCTTTCATGGGTGTCTAAGAATTAGTTGTTGTAAACCACCTTAAAGTGCCATAAAACATTTTGCGTTATGTGCATATAATAAAAGGGTCAATTGAGGTAAAACAGTATGGAAAAAAAAGCTTATAAGTTTTTTAATAAAATGTCCACAAATCTGCAAAATTACTTACACTTTAGTGTTGCCAAGTGTAGCCTGCTCCAACCCCCTTATCAGTGTCCTACTCCAAACTTTCTGGTATCATATAACAAAGTGTGCAAGTAAGTATAATTACTTATGTAAGCAGGAGGGGGGGGGGGTTGAGGAGGGACAGCAAGTACTGCTATTGTTTGTTGCCGAGAGGCTTGCTTGTTTCCATGGGGATAATGGCACATGCTTTAAAACTTTAGCATTATTCTGTGCCCTGCTTTAGCTAGGTGCCATGTGACTCTGTCCCCTACTGTGCACGTGCACAAGTGCATTCTGAAGAAGCTATGGCCTGGATAGCACCTTCCATATATGAAAATGCCCAGGTGTGAGCTTGCTGCAAACAAAACTATGTCTGAATTAAAGGGGTTAATGTTGGTTAAAATAGAAACCGTTTCGCGGGTAAGCTTTGGCTGCATCATATATTTAGAAATTTATGTTTGTTCATACTATTTTATGTCCCTTTAATACTAAAATTGTGAGGTTCATACATCCAATTAAGAGGTTTTGTAGGGGCATGGCCTAGTTTAACTTTATCATATGTTTAGTTTACTAATGTTATGTTGTTTAGTTATTTAGTATCATTAATCAATTTATGTTTTGATACAAAGGATTTTTCAAACGATTTCTTCATTTTAAGCATCCTCTATACCAGTGATGGCAAACCTTGGCACCTCAGATGTTTCAGAACTACATTTCCTATGATGCTTAGGTCTTCTCCAGTCCAGTCAAGCATCATGGACAATGTAGTTCTGAAACATCTGGGGTGCCAAGGTTCACCATCACTGCTCTATGGTTTACTGGATATAACTAAAGCAAATATATGTACCTGATTGCTCTAAGTACTGTGAAAAACATAATTTATGTAAGAACTTAACTGACAAATTCATTTCTTTCATAATGGCAAGAGTCCATGAGCTAGTGACGTATGGGATATACATTCCTACCAGGAGGGTCAAAGTTTCCCAAACCTCAAAATGCCTATAAATGCACCTCCCACCACACACATACTTTACTTTTTAACGTATAGCCAAGTAGTGAGGTGTAAAAATGAGTAAAAAAGCATACAAAAAAGAGGAACTGGAAAATAATATTGTGCTTGTATAAAAAAATATAACCACCAAAACAGGGTGGGCCTCATGGAGTCTTGCCATTATGAAATAAATGAATTTATCAGGTAAGTTCTTACATAAATTATGTTTTCTTTCATGTAAATGGCAAGAGTCCATGATCTAGTGACGTATGGTATAAAATACCCAAGATGTGGAAGTCCATAGATGAGTCACTAGAAAGGGAGGGATAAAATAAAAACAGCTATTTCCGCTGAGAAATTAAATCCACAAAATAAGTTCTTATAAACAGAAGAATCAAACTGAGACAGCTGCCTGAAGAACTTTTCTACCAAAGACTTCTTCAGAAGAAGCAAATACATCAAAATGGTAAAATTTAGTAAATGTATGCCACAAAGTGGCAACTGATCTAGTAGAATGAGCTGTAATTCTCTGAGGTGGAGGCTGTCCCGCCTCCAAATAAGCCATGTGAATCAAAAGCTTTAACAAAGATGCCAAAGAAATGGCAGAGGCTTTCAGACCTTTCCTAGAACCAGAAAAGACAACAGACTAGAAGTCTTCCTGAAATCCTTAGTAGCCTCAACATCCTCAAACTGACATATAAAGCCCTCAACTGCACTGCTCCCTACTACATTTCAGACCTTGTCTCCAGATACTCTTCTTTCCATCCCCTTTGCTCTACTCACAATCTCCTACTCTCCTCCTCTCTTGTTACTTTCTCACTTTCCCATTTACAGGACTTCTCCAGACTGGCCCCTATCCTGTGGAACTCCCTGCCTTACTCCACAAGACTCTCCCCTTGTTTTAACAGCTTCAAGCACTCCCTAAAGACTCTACTATTCAGGGATGCATACAACCAACACTAACCTTTCCTAACTCCATCTCTTTCCCCTTGAACCCCTTAGAATGTAAGCCTATGAGCCCAGCTGTTTGTAGATCGCTTTCATAAGAGCCGTCTACAAAAGTGCAACTCTCGGCAGGGCCCTCTACCCATTTGATCCCTATAAATGTTATCCTGTATTCTAACTATGTTTATAGCGCTGCGGAATCTGTTGGCGCTCTACAAATACCTGTTAATAATAATAAAATAATAACATAGTATTTCAAAGCCCTTACCACATCCAAAGATTGTAACGATCTTTCAAGGAAATTCTTAGGATTTGGACACAAGGAAGGAACAACAATTTCCCTACTAATGTTGTTAGAATTCACAACCTTAGGAAGAAATTTAAATGAAGTCCGCAAAACAGCTTTATCCTGATGGAAAATCAGAAAAGGAGACTCACAAGAGAAAGCAGACAATTCAGAAACTCTTCTAGCAGAAGAGATAGCCAAAAGAAACAATACAAAAAGAAAGTAATTTAATATCCAAAGAATGCATAGGCTCAAAAGGAGGAGCCTGCAAAACCTTCAAAACCAAATTAAGACTCCATGGAGGAGAAATATACTTAATAACAGGCATGATACAGACCAAAGCTTGAACAAAACAGTGAATATCAGGAAGTTTAGCAATCTTTCTATGAAATAAAACAGAAAGGGCAGAGATTTGCCCTTCAATGTACTTGCAGACAAACCTTTATCCAAATCAACCTGACGAAAATATAAAATTCTAGGAATTCTAAAAGAATGCCAAGAGAATTTATGAGAAGAACACCATGAAATATAGGTTTTCCAAACCCGATAATAAATCTTTCTAGAAACAGACTTACGAGCCTGCAACATAGTATTGATCGCTGAGTCAGAGAAACCTCTATGACTAAGCACTAAACATTCAATTTCCATGCCAACAAATTTAGTGATTTAAAATACTGATGGAAAAATGGCCATTGAGACAGAAGGTCTGGCCTTAAAGGAAGTGACCAAGGTTGGCAACTGGACATCCGGATAAGATCCGCAAACTAAAACCTGTGAGGCCATGGTGATGCTATCAGAAACACATTCAATTGTTCCATTATGATCTTGGAGATCACCCTTGGAAGAAGAACTAAAGGCAGAAAAATATAAGCAAGTTGGTAAGACCAAGGAACTGCTAACCAATCCACCATCTCAGCCTGAGGATCCCTGGACCTGGAAAGGTATCTGGGAAGTTTCCTGTTTAGATGGGAAGCCATAAGATCTATTTCTGGAAGACCCCACATCTGTACAATCTGAAAAAACACATCTGGATGGAGGGACCACTCCCCCGGATGCAAAGTCTGACGGCTGAGATAATCCACTTTCCAATTGTCTACACCTGGGATATGAATCGCAGAAATTAGACAAGAGTTGGATTTCTCACAAGAAAGTATCCGTGATACTTCTTTCATGTTAAAGGACTCTGAGTCCCTCCCTAATGATTGACATATGCCACAGTTGTGATATTGTCTGTCTGAAAGCGAATGAAAAGTTTTTTCTTTAATAGAGGCCAAGCCTGAAGAGCTCTGAAGATAGCACAGAGTTCTAAAATATTGATTGGAAACCTCGCCTCTTGAGGTTTCCAAACCCCTTGTGCTTTCAGAGATCCCCAGACAGCTCCCCAACCTGTGAGACTTGCATCTGTTGAGATCACAGTTCAGGAAGGACGAACAAAAGATGCCCCTTGAATAATCCGATGATGGTCCAACCACCAGGACAGAGAGAGTTGAATGTTGGGATTTAAGTATATCAATTGTGATATCCGAGTATAATCCCTGCACAATTGATTAAGCATACAAAGCTGCAGAGGTCTCATATAAAAACGAGCAAAGGGGATTGCGTCTGATGCTGCAGTCATGAAACCTAAAACTTCGATGCACATAGCCACTGAAGGGAATAATCGAGACTGAAGGTTTCAACAGGCTGAAACCAATTTCATTCATCTCTTGTCTGTTAAAGACAGAGTCATAGACACTGAATCTATTTGGAAACCTAAAAAGGTGACCCTTGTCTGAGGAATCAAGAAACTCTTTGGTAAATTGATCCTCCAACCATGACTTTGAAGAAACAACACTAGTTGATTTGTGTGAGTTTCTGCTAAATGAAAAGATTGAGCTAGTACTAAGATATCGTCCAAATAAGGAAACACTGCAATACCCTGCTCTTTTATTACAGATAGAAGGGCACCGCAAACCTTTGAAATGATTCTTGGAGCTGTCGCTAGGCCAAATGGAAGAGTGACAAATTGGTAATGCTTGTCTAGAAAAGAGAATCTCAGAAACCGATAGTGATGATCTGGGTGAATCGGAATGTGAAGATAAACATCCTGTAAGGCAGAATAGTTCTTATAGTCACCATCTTGAAAGTTGGGACCCTTAAAAAACAATTAAAAAACTTCAGATCCAGAATTGGTCTGAATGATTTTTCTTTCTTTGGGACAATGAAAAGATTTGAATAAAAGCCCAGACCCTGTTCCTGAAGCGGAACTGGTATAATCACCCCTGAAAGCTCCATATCTGAAACTTATCCTGTGAAAGCTCAGGCTTTTCTGAACATGAGAGAGAAAGAATCTTCTCACAGGAGGTCTTATTCTGAAACCTATTTGATACCCTTGAGAGACAATGCTCTGAATCCACTGATTCTGAATGGAATCTGCCCAAATGCTTTGAAATAATTTCAATCTGCCCCCCACCAGTTGAACTGGATTGAGGGCCGCACCTTCATGCAGTCTTGGGGGCTGGCTTTGGCTTTTTATAAGGGTTGGATTTATTCCAACTTGAAGATGGTTTCCATTTGGAACCAGAGTCCTTAGGGGAAGGCATCATTTTCTGTTCTCTATTCTGACGAAAGGAACAAAACCGATTAGAAGCTTTAAATTTACCCTTAGACTTCTTATCTTGGGGCAAAAAAACTCCCTTCCCCCCAGTGATAGTGGAAATAAGAGAATCCAACTGAGAAGCAAATAAACTATTACCCTGGAAAGAGAGAGATAGTAATCTAGATTTAGATACCATATCAGCATTCCATGATTTAAAGGGACAGTCTAATATAAATTAAACTTTCATTATTCAGATAGGACTTTTAATTTTAATCAACTTTCCAATTTACTTTTATCATCAAATTTGCTTTTTTTCTCTTAGTATTCTTAGTTTAAACTAAACATAGGCAGACTCATATGCTAATTTCTAAGCCTTTGAGGGCTGCCTCTTATCACATGCTTTTTAAATCTCTTTTCAACACAAAGAGACAGAAAGTACATGTGGGCCATATAGATAACACTGTGTTCAGGCACAGGAGGTTATTTACGATCTAGCACAAACCAATGCTAAATTTAAGACAATAGGTAATAAACAGTCACAGTCATGTGATCAGGGGGCTGGAAGAAGGTTCCTAGATACAAGGTAATCACAGAGGTAAAAAGTATATTAATATAACTGTGTTGGTTATGCAAAACTGGGGAATGGGTAATAAAGGGATTATCTATCTTTTAAAACAATAACAATTCTAAGGTAGACTGTCCCTTTAAGCCATAAAGCTCTTCTAGCTAGAATAGCTAAAGACATAGATTTAACATCAATCTTGATGATATCAAAAATAGCATCACAGATAAAATGATTAGCATGTTGAAGCAAACGAACAATGCTAGAAAAATCAGAATCTGTTTCCTGATTTGCTAGACTATCCAACCAAAAAGCTGATGCAGCCGCAACATCAGCCATAGAAATGGCAGGCCTGAGAATATAGCCAGAATGTAAATAAGCTTTTTTAGATAAGATTCAATCTTCCTATCTAAAGGATCCTTAAAAGAAGTACTATCTTCCATAGGAATAGTAGTACGCTTGGCAGGAGTAGAAATAGCCCCATCAACCTCAGGGACTATTTTCCAAAACTCCAAATTAGCCGCTGGTAAAGGATATAACTTCTTAAGCCTAGAAGAAGGATTAAAAGAAGCATCAGGCTTAGACCATTCTTTAGCAATCACATCAGAAACGGCAACTGGGACAGGAAAAACCTCAGGAGTAATCACAGGAGGTTTAAAAACAGAATTTTAACTCTTACTGAATTTGTTATCAAGTGGATCCGATTCCTCAAAACCCAAAGTAACTAATACTTCTTTCAACAAAGACCGAATATATTCAATCTTAAAAATATAAGAAGATTTATTAACTTCAATGTCTGTAGTAGGATCTTCTGAACCAGAGAGATAATCTGCAGAGGAGGATATTTCAGTATGTTGACGGTCATCACAAATTTAATCAGTTTTATGAGAAATTTTAAAAAACCTTTTACGTTTATTAGAAGGTGGAATAGCAGACATAGGCCCCTATTTATGAAAGTCTGGTGGACCTGATCCAACAATGCGGATCAGGTCTGCCAGACCTCGCTGAATACGGCAAGCAATACACTCGCCATATTCAGCATTGCACCAGCAATGGGCCGTCAGCAGGGGATGCCAATCAACCCGATCGTACTTGATCGGGTTGATTTCCGGCGATGTCTGTCCGCCTGCTCAGAGCAGGCGGACAGGTTATGGAGCAGCGGTCTTTGTGGCCGCTGCTTCATAACTGCTGTTTCTGGCGAGAATGCAGGCTCGCCAGAAACAATGGGCATTAATCTCCGTACGGAGCTTGATAAATATGCCCCATAGCCTTCTGTATTGCATCAGCAATATAATTTTTCATATCAACAGGGATATCATGTACATTAGATGTTGAGGGAACAACAGACGCTATACTAGTACTAATACAAACATTATCAGCATGCTAAAGCTTATCATGACAAGTGTTACATAATATAGCCGGAGATATAATCTCAGCTAGTTTACAACAGATACACTTAGCTTTGGTAGAACTGTGTTCAGTCAGCATGGTTCCTACAGTAGCTTCTGAGACAGGATCAGACTGTGACATCTTGCAAAATGTAAAAGAAAAAATAACATTTAAACAAAATATCCAATTTCCTCATATAACAGTTTCAGGAATGGGAAACAATGCATATGCTAAATAAGCAGAAAATCAAACAGCATAGCCCTTTAGAATATATGACTCGCGTCATAACAAGCGCGATATTGCGCCAAATGGCGCAATAAATAACAGCATTTTGCGCCCTTGAGAGCCTAGATTTGCCTGCAAATAAGGAAAAACAATTCAAATTGGAAAAAAGACTAAACCCCAGGTAAGAAAATAACTACCTAAAACATGATTCTCATACTGAAACTATTAGACTGCAAAGGGAAATATACATAGACTCATGGCAAATATAAGTACAATACATATATTTAAAACTTTATATTAATACATAAAGCGCCAAACCATAGCTGAGAGTGTCTTAAATAATGATACATACTTACCAAAAGACACCCATCCACATATAGCAGATAGCCAAACCAGTACTGAAACCAAACCAGTACTGAAAACTATCAGCAGAGGTAATGTTATATACGAGTATATCGTCGATCTGAAAAGGGAGGTAGGAGATGAATCTCTACGACCGATAACAGAGAACCCTTGAAAAGATTTCCTGCGAGGGAAACCATAAAATCAATAGGCGATACTCTCTTCACATCCCTCTGACAAACACTGTACTCTAAAAGGAATTGGGCTTCAATATGCTTAGAAGCGCTTATCATAGAAGAAATCATAAAAACTAAGAACAAACTTACTTCACCACCTCCATAGGAGGCAAAGTTTCTAAAACTGTACTGGGTGTGGTGAGGGGTGTATTTATAGACATTTAGAGGTTTGGGAAACTTTGCCCCTCCTGGTAAGAATTTAAATCCCATACGTGACTAGCGGTAGGGTGATCTTCAAGGGGTTAGTGTTAGGTTTTTTAAGGGGGGATTGGGTGGGTTTTAGAGTAGGGTTGGTTGTGTGGGTGGTGGGTTTTAATTTTGGGGGGGTATTTATACTTTTTTTTACAGGTAAAAGAGCTGATTACTTTGGGGCAATGCCCCGCAAAAGGCCCTTTAAAGGGCTATTTGTAATTTAGTGTAGGGTGGGGCTTTTTTAATTTTATTTAATTGTAATTAATTGTATTTAATTTAGGTAATTAATTTAATTATAGTGTAGTGTTAGGTGTAATTGTAACTTAGGTTAGGTTTTATTTTACAGGTAAATTTGTCTTTATTTTAACTAGTTAAAATAAATACAAAGTTGCCTGTATAATAAAAATAAACCCTAAGCTAGCTACAATGTAACTATTAGTTATATTGTAGCTAGCTTAGGGTTTATTTTATAGGTAAGTATTTAGTTTTAAATAGGGATTATTTAGTTAATTGTAGTAATTTTATTTAGATTTATTTAAATTATATTTAAGTTAGGGGGTGTTTAGGGGTTAATGACTTTATTATAGTGGCGGCGAAGTTGGGGGCGGCAGATTAGGGGTTAATAAATGTAGGTAGGTTGCGGCGACATAGAGGGTGGCAGATTAGGGGTTAATAAATAAAATGTAGGTGTCTGCGATGTTGGGGGCGGCAGTTTAGCGGTTTATAAGTTTAATGTAGGTGGCAGCGGAGTCCGGAGCGGCAGATTAGGGGTTAATAATATAATGCAGGTTAATAAGTGTAATATTAGGGGTGTTTAGACTCGGGGTTCATGTTAGGGTGTTTTTTGCAGGTGTTAGTTTTTTTTTCAGCCGGCTCTCCCCCATTGACTCCTATGGGGAAATTGTGCACAAGCACGTTTTACCAGCTCACCGCTAACGTAAGCAGCGCTGGTATTGAGGTGAGATGTGGAGCTAAATTTTGCTCTTCGCTCACTTCTGCTCAACCTCAAAAAAATAAAAAATAAAAAAAAAGTCATAATTTACTTATATTATCAAAGTCTACTGAGCATGTGCAAGAGTTCAGAGTTCATGTATATATATCTGTGATTTGCTGATGGCTATCACATGATACACAGGGCAAGGAAATGGAAGGAAATTTAAAATGTAGCAGAAAAAAATGTACTGCTCATATTGCATTTGTTGAATATGCAAGATAAGCAAATTTCAAAATAGGTTATAGATTGACCATGCTTTCTTTCCCCGATCATCTCTAATTATATCCCAGAGACTGCGCTTAAAGGGATACCGAACCCAATTTTTTTCTTTCATGATTCAGATAGAGCATCATGCAATTTTAATCCACTTTCTAATTAACTCCTTTTAAACATTTTTCTTTGTTCTCTTGGTATCTTTATTTGAAAAAGCAGGAATATAAGGTTAGCAGCTGACCCATTTTTGGTTCAGGCCCTGGATAGCACTTGTTGATTGGAGGCTGCATTTAGCCACCAATCAGCAAGCTCTTCCCATTAATCGGATTATTCTGAAACAATTTATTCGCTGCTGCACAAATCTGCTATAAACCGAATTACATGTACTGAAGTGCATTACACGTTCATACCAGTGGCACAAAGAGCTGTACCATATTGCTCCAATTGTATGAAATGCGCATAAATAAAGAATGGAGATTATTGTGAATCTGAGCTTTTCACACTATATTTTATTTTAGTGTTATCTTAAAGGGACATTGTACACTAGATTTTTCTTTGCATACAGGTTTTGTAGATAATCCATTAATTTAGCACATCTGGGAGTATTTTTATAACAATGTTTATTTTTAAATTAGATTGTACTGATTTTCAGACTCCTAACCAAGCCCCAAAGTTTCCCACTTCCTCCTGTTTGTCTAATGAGTCTTTTCATATGCAGGGGAGGGGGAGTGTCTGCTGTTCCTGCTTTCTCAGCCCCTTTCACTGATTGTCGCATCCTAACCTCAGCTTCTAAGGAAGTTTTTAAAAGCTTTTACAGTGGATTTTTAGATCAGTATCTGTGCATATTTTCCTTTTTTGTAGTGTCTATTAAATGCAGTAATATAAAAATTAGTGTATACTGTCCCTTTAACTCTTTTTCTGTATATCACTCCAGTTTTTGTTTTTGGTAAAAAGTCTTGTGTGCAATTCAGAATATAGCTGCATTTTCACACGGAACAGGATGTAAAGTCAGCAGTGTAGCAGCAGGTGATCATGTCTGTACAGGTAGCCCTCAGTTTACGCCGGGGTTAGGTTCCAGAAGGAATGGTTGTAAATCGAAACCGTTGTAAATTGAAACCCAGTTTATAATGTAAGTCAATGGGAAGTGAGGGAGATAGGTTCCAGGCCCCTCTCAAAATTGTCATAAGTAACACTTAATACATTATTTTTAAAGCTTTGAAATAAAGACTATAATTGCTAAACTGCATTATAAACCTAATAAAATAATCACACAACACAGACTTCACTTGCATTTTTCTGCAAACAGTTCTTTCTATGCATTCCAATCTGGACTGATTTATAGACAGGAAGATCTTGTTCCTTTGAAATCTGCTCAATAGCTCAGGTCTGGTTAAACTGATTAATTTCAGCTTGCTTGGCTTTGCTGCAACACAAGTGGACAGCTCCACCTACTGGCTATTTTAATAAATGCACTGCTTCTCAATGCTTTTCAATAGCAGTCACATGACTGGAAAAAAGGTTGTTATTCTGAAACGGTGTAAATTGAACCGTTGTAAAACGAGGGCCACCTGTACTTGCTTGAAAAAGTACCAGGTGATAAGATCGCACTTCATCTTAAAGGGACACTTTGAGATTATAAAATAAAAAGCTTTTGCAATACCAAAACTTTTTTTTTACAATATACTGTCAGAATTATTTTGCCCCCCCCCTCCCCTTTTCTGTAAAAAAAATTACAAGCCTAACCCTGCTACATATTCATCTTAAATAGCAAATAGTTATCTTATATTTTCTGCTGAGGCCAAACAATGGAGAATTTGGCAATGGCAAACTCTGTCTTCTCCAAACGCAATTCTGGATTGGCTCCTGCAAATAAGGAAAGTGGTGGTAAGTGGCGTTTGCAGAAAGCAAGGTGTTAATCTTCTGATAACTCACAGTCTGCTGATATGTTACTCTTTTAGAAGACTGCCCCTCTCAAAATTGTCATAAGTAACACTTAATACATTATTTTTAAAGCTTTGAAATAAAGACTATAATTGCTAAACTGCATTATAAACCTAATAAAATAATCACACAACACAGACAATATAATTAAACTAAGTTAAATGAACAAAAACATTTGCTAAACAGCATTATAAACCTAATAAAATAATCACACAACACAGACTTCACTTGCATTTTTCTGCAAACAGTTCTTTCTATGCATTCCAATCTGGACTGATTTATAGACAGGAAGATCTTGTTCCTTTGAAATCTGCTCAATAGCTCAGGTCTGGTTAAACTGATTAATTTCAGCTTGCTTGGCTTTGCTGCAACACAAGTGGACAGCTCCACCTACTGGCTATTTTAATAAATGCACTGCTTCTCAATGCTTTTCAATAGCAGTCACATGACTGGAAAAAAGGTTGTTATTCTGAAACGGTGTAAATTGAACCGTTGTAAAACGAGGGCCACCTGTACTTGCTTGAAAAAGTACCAGGTGATAAGATCGCACTTCATCTTAAAGGGACACTTTGAGATTATAAAATAAAAAGCTTTTGCAATACCAAAACTTTTTTTTTACAATATACTGTCAGAATTATTTTGCCCCCCCTCCCCTTTTCTGTAAAAAAAATTACAAGCCTAACCCTGCTACATATTCATCTTAAATAGCAAATAGTTATCTTATATTTTCTGCTGAGGCCAAACAATGGAGAATTTGGCAATGGCAAACTCTGTCTTCTCCAAACGCAATTCTGGATTGGCTCCTGCAAATAAGGAAAGTGGTGGTGAGTGGCGTTTGCAGAAAGCAAGGTGTTAATCTTCTGATAACTCACAGTCTGCTGATATGTTACTCTTTTAGAAGACTGCAAAAAAATAAATCTAATTACAAGGTCTTTACTGCCCCATTAAATGGTTTTGCCAATATGTTGTGACAATTTTTTATTCTAATCCTTTTGATTATACGTTACAATGACCATAATATAGTGTTAGCATTCTTACAAAACCTCACATTTTACTTTTATGATTCAGATAGAGCATACAATTTTAAACAACTTTTCAACTTACTTCTTTCATCTAATTTACTTTGTTTTCTTCTCATCCTTTGTTGAAATGGCCTATGAGCTGTGAGCTACAGTAGCTGCTGATTGGTGGCTGCACATATATGCATCTTGTCATTGGTTTAACAGTGTATTCAGCTAGATACCAAGAGAAAGAGGCAAAATTGATAATAAAAGTAATCTGGAAAGTTGTTAAAAAATTGTGTTCTATCTAAATCATAAAAGAAAAAAATGTGGGTTTCTTGTCCTTTAAGAATCCCTTTGGTATGACTTTAGCAAATCACATAAATCCCTATGATTTAAAGGTTTCTGGGCTGGCTCACCAGTCCTTGTATTTCCCTTGTGGAATGATCTAAAGGTAATTTTTACCCTGAAACAGGGTGTCTCGCTAAGCGGCGTATACTGCATTTTCATATGGGGAGGGGATACATACATTAATAAAGTGCAGAAGGAAAATCGTGATTTAAAAATCTTACAAAACAAATAAATTAATCATCCACACAAAAATACAGAGGAAAAATGGTATTGTTAAGTAAGGTACATTCAAAATCGGAACAAAATCGTTCACCAAAAATCGAATTTTATCAGAAACATAAAACTTGTATGTAAATTAGACGGGAATAAATTGTATTAAATGTGCACAGTGTGAATCGCACTGGATGTGCAAGAAACAGAAATTCGTACCTATTAGTACAACATACAAAGAGTAATTGTTGTTTCATTGTAAAATGGACTGAACCTAGACGTGTATGAAATATTTTCTCAAATCCAAGCATAATTATCTAAACAGATCTCACTGTTTTTTTCTCGCAAACTAAATGGTGGTGACAAAATATGCAAAATACTTAATATTTTAATAGAAAAAAAACATGCGTACAAAGATAGAGGCAATTGCAAGATGCTAAACGTAGAAAGCGCAGTTATTTGTTTTTGATGCAGGATTTAATTTTTAAAATGCATCCCCTGCTCACTGCTAACTGTGCTCTACCCAGCAAAGCCTAATATAGAAGAATACAATAATGTGCTGTCCAAATGAATAGATCTTGAAAAGGCAGGTAAAAAAAGGCATCTCCACTTCAACAACCAGATGAAGAGGTCACTCTAAAAATCAAGAAGAAAACAAGGGGCACCTCATAGTGTATTTCTGTTATCAACAACAAACAGTAAAGGAAGATAAGGTGCAAACAGATCTCACTAACCGGCACCTCCGGCTGCAGATCACAGATCTGGGGCTCCTCCTACTGTGTCTCCTGCATGGATGCTAATATCCCTTCTTGGCTGAGGCTCTGCATATAGCGGGTAACCTCCAAGGACAATGAAGAGGAGTTTTTCCGTGAAACGCGTAGTATGTCTCTGTGGTTTAACCGGCTGGTTGTCCTGTTTGCTTGGTTGTAGTTTCTGATATTTTTTCTAACCGACTGTGTCCTTTGATTTTTCCTTCCATAGTGCATCAGCTCTTTATCAGTGGCACACAATCAGACAACCCTTGTTTTCTTCTTTATTTTACATAATAGTAAAAATAAAACATGTCATTTTAAGACACTTTTAAATTCACTTACTTTCTAAAATTCCCTTTATTCTCTTGGTATCCTTTGTAGAAAAGCATATGTTCATATCCTCAGCAGCAGCAATGCAGTAATGGGAGATAGCTGGTGATTGGCACACATTTGTCTCTTGTCAGTGGCTCCTCAGATGTGATCAGCAAACTCTCATTAGTGCATTGCGGCTTTGGAGCTGATTTTGACTATGTGTTTAAAGGGATATTGTAGACTAGATTTTTTTTGCATAAGTGTTTTGTAGCTGATACATTTATATAGCCCATCTGGGAGTGCTTTTGTAACAATGTATAGTTTTGCTTATTTTTTAATAAAATTGTGCTGATTTTCAGACTTCTAACCAAGCTCCAAAGTATCAGATGTAGACTGAAGTCTACAGATTCCTGCTGCTCCTGTTTGTATTATCTGCCTTTTCATATGCAGGGGAGGGGGGAGTTTCTGCTCTTCCTGCTTTCTCAGCCCCATTTCACTGGGTGTCCCAACCTAACCTCATCAACAGAGCTAAACTGGGGGCTTCTAAGGAAGTTTTTAAACGGTTTTATACTGTAATTTTAAATCAGTATCTGTGCATATTCTTCTTTATAGTAGTGTCTATTAAATGCAGTTATATGAATATTGGTGTATACTGTCCCTTTAACCCCTTTGCGAGAGATAAACACATATCGTATGCAAGCAATAATGCAAAATGAAATGCTGTATCATCTTAGAGAATTTTCCGTTTTGCACTTTTATATCCCTTTGATAAGTTGCTTGCACAGGGGCACAGTGCCAGAAAACTAGCTGTGCATGCCATCTTGGCCAATCATGCCATATGTTTGCCACCCTTGCATCTGATATGATTTTAACACAGTAATTAAGAACAGACTTCTGCACATAATAAGGGAACCAGTTAAGGCAGAAATTATCATAAATAAAGTACTAATTAATAAAAAATGAATATGACCCTGGGGAGGTCTCCCTATGGGTGATGGGGAAACCAGACGTGGACTCCTTGTCCAGTGTTCTTAGAGGAATGTGGCTGCACCTCACTGACGAGTCCCATAGGAGGCCGAAACTATTGTCTGGGGTTGTCATGTTCCTTGTTTAGAGGAGAATTGCCCGGTATTTTGGGGCTGGACTGACCTTACTTGGCGGGATCAGACTGATATACTTCAGGAAAATTTTCCTCTGTGAAAAGCACACTGGTCTAAAAGAGGCTGCTCCTGGGTGGTAAATCGCCATAGAGCTAGCTGATGAGCTGTTGTTCATTCCTGGTAGAGCGCTTCTCTCTTTGTATGCATAATAAATTACTGTAAACTGATGTTTGCTGGCTAAATTACAAACGGAGTGCTAATTTATCATGTGCCCGTAAACTGGCAAATTCGCCCATTTACGGGCACGCAATAAATAACCAGCCATTACAAGCGACTGGTTAATGCTACCACTAGCTAGCAGTAGCAATTAGTGCTCCGAAAATTAACCAGAGGTCAGACCAAAATGTCCCCCAAATGTCCCCCAAAATACAGTGTAATGTTCCTTGATAAAATAAAAAAAGAGCATCTTTATTATTTTTTAAAATAACTGCGCAAAGCAGTTTTCTTTCATGTAATTGGCAAGAGTCCATGAGCTAGTGACATATGGGATATACAATCCTACCAGGAGGGGCAAAGTTTCCCAAACCTCAAAATGCCTCCTCAGGAACAAGGTTTGGGATTTTATTCAAACCTATTCATTATACCAAAGAAAAAAAATGTATTCAGACCAGTTCTGGATCTGAAAATGTTGAATTGTTATATAAGAGTACCAACTTTCAAGATGGTGACCATAAGGACTATTCTGCCTTTTGTTCAGCAAGGACATTATATGTCCACAATAGACTTGCAGGATGCATACCTTCATATTCCGATTCCTCCAGAACACTATCAGTTTCTGAGATTCTCTTTTCTAGACAAGCATTACCAATTTGTTGCTCTTCCATTTGGCCTAGCAACAGCTCCAAGAGACTTCTCAAAGCTTCTGGGTGCCCTATTATCTGTAATCAGAGAACAGGGTATTGTGGTGTTTCCTTATTTGGACGATATCTTGGTACTAGATCAATCTTTACATACTGCAGAATCTCACACGAATCAACTAGTGTTGTTTCTTCGGAAACATGGTTGGAGGATCAATTTACCAAAAGGTTTCTTGATTCCTTACACAAGGGTCACCTTTTTAGGCTTCCAGATAGATTCAGTGTCCATGACCCTGTCTCTAACAGACAAGAGACGTTTAAAATTGGTCGCAGCATGCCGGCACCTTCAGTCTCAGTCATTCGCTTCAGTGGCTATGTGCATGGAAGTTTTAGGTCTCATGACTGCAGCATCGGACGCAATCCCCTTTGCTCGTTTTTACATGAGACCTCTACAGCTTTGCATGCCGAATCAATGGTGCAGGGATTATACAAAGATATCACAATTAATATCCTTGAATCCCAATGTACGACACTCTCTGACATGGTGGATAGATCACCATTGTTTGGTTCAAGGGGCTTCTTTTGTTTGGCCAACCTGGACTGTGATCTCAACAAATGCGAGTCTTTCAGGTTGGGGAGCTGTTTGGGGATCTCTGACAGCACAAGGGGTTTGGAAATCTCAAGAGGCAAGATTACCAATAAATATTCTAGAACTCTGTGCAATTCTCAGGGCTCTTCAGTTCTGGCCTCTGCTAAAGAGAGAACCGTTCATTTGTTTTTAGACAGACAATATCACAACTGTGGCTTATGTCAATCATCAGGGTGGGACTCACAGTCCCCAAGCTATGAAAAAAGTATCTCGGATACTTGCTTGGGCAGAATCCAGCTCCTGTCTAATCTCTGCGGTGCATATCCCAGGTGTAGACAATTGGGAGGCGGATTATCTCAGCCGCCAGACTTTACATCCAGGGGAGTGGTCTCTCCATCCAGATGTGTTTTCTCAGATTGTTAAGATGTGGGGTCTTCCAGAGATAGATCTCATGGCCTCTCATCTAAACAAGAAACTTCCCAGATACCTGTCCAGGTCCATGGATGTTCAGGCGGAAGCAGTGGATGCACTGACACTTCCTTGGTGTTATCATCCTGCTTACATCTTCCCGCCTCTAGTTCTCCTTCCAAGAGTGATCTCCAAAATCATCATGGAACAGTCTTTTGTGTTGCTGTTGGCTCCAGCATGGCCACACAGGTTTTGGTATGCAGATCTGGTTTGGATGTCCAGTTGCCTGCCTTGGCCACTTCCGTTATGGCTGGACCTACTATCTCAAGGTCTGTTTTCCCATCAGGATCTCAAATCATTAAATTTGAAGGTATGGAAATTGAACGCTTAGTTCTAAGTCATAGAGGTTTCTCTGACTCAGTGATTAATACTATGTTACAAGCTCGTAAATCCGTCTCTAGGAAGATTTATTATAGAGTTTGGAAGACTTACATTTCATGGTGTTCTTCTCATAAATTCTTCTGGCATTCTTTTAGAATTCCTACAATTTTACAGTTCCTTCAGGATGGTTTGGATAAGGGTTTGTCTGCAAGTTCCTTGAAAGGACAAATCTCCGCTCTTTCTGTTTTATTTCAAAGAAAGATTGCTATACTTCCTGATATTCACTGTTTTGTACAGGCTTTAGTTCGTATTAAGCCTGTCATTAAATCAATTTCTCCTCCTTGGAGTCTTAATTTGGTTCTGAAGGTTTTACAGGCTCCTCCATTTGAGCCTATGCATTCTTTGGACATTAAACTACTTTCTTGGAAAGTGTTGTTCCTTTTGGCTATCTCTTCTGCTAGAAGAGTTTCTGAGCTATCTGCTCTTTCTTGTGAGTCTCCTTTTCTGATTTTTCATCAGGATAAGGCAGTTTTGCGGGCTTCTTTTCAATTTTTATGTAAGGTTGTGAATTCTAACAACATTAGTAGAGAAATTGTTGTCCCTTCCTTATGTCCTAATCCTAAGAATTCTTTGGAGAGATCCTTACATTCTTTGGATGTGGTAAGAGCTTTGAAATATTATGTGAAAGCTACTAAAGATTTCAGGAAGACTTCCAGTCTATTTGTTTTATTTTCTGGTCCTAGGAAAGGTCAGAAGGCTTCTGCTATTTCCTTGGCTTCTTGGTTGAAACTTTTGATTCATCAAGCTTATTTGGAGTCGGGTCAGGCCCCGCCTCAGAGAATTACAGCTCATTCTACTAGATCAGCCTCCACTTCGTGGGCTTTTAAGAATGAAGCTTCAGTTGATCAGATTTGCAAAGCGGCAACTTGGTCCTCTTTGCATACATTTACTAAATTCTACCGTTTTGATGTATTTGCTTCTTCGGAAGCAGTTTTTGGTAGAAAAGTTCTTCAGGCAGCTGTTTCAGTTTGATTCTTCTGCTTTTGATTTAAGTTTTTTTCTTTCAAACATGAAAATAAACTTATTTTTTTGGGTTGTGGATTAATTTTTTCAGCGGAATATGGCTGTTTTTATTTTTATTCCCTCCCTCTCTAGTGACTCTTGAGTGGAAGACTCACATCTTGGGTATTGATATCCCATATGTCACTAGCTCATGGACTCTTGCCAATTACATGAAAGAAAATATAATTTATGTAAGAAATTACCTGATAAATTAATTTCTTTCATATTGGCAAGAGTCCATGAGGCCCACCCTTTTTATGGTGGTTATGATTTTTTGTATAAAGCACAAATATTTCCAAATTTCCTTTGTTGATGCTTTTTACTCCTTTCTTTATCACCCCACTGCTTGGCTATTCATTAAACTGAATTGTGGGTGTGGTGAGGGGTGTATTTATGGGCATTTTGAGGTTTGGGAAACTTTTCCCGCATACTTTATCCCCCCTTTATCCGCATACTTGATGACAATTTCTTTGTCATCTTGCAGCTGTTTCAATGCTATCCTCTCCTCAACTTTTAGATTTTGTCTAGTAGGAACGGTACTGTATTTCAGGGCAATAAGGTCACTCTCCACTGAAAAAGGTCTTGATGATATTCCCTCTACTCTGTATTGGATAAAACACAGACTTTGGTTTGAAACTACACCCTTTATTTATGTGACCACCATCACTTCTTGCATCAAATTGTAAGCTTTGTAATGTTACCTCATCACATCTTTCTTGAAAGGTTAGTTTTATAGGCTCAATTTCCATATCTTTACACATATAACCAGAGACGTCAGCCTCTTCCCTACCATCAAAGTGTTTTTTTAAAGTTATATTCCTCAAAAATACTGTCAAATTTCTGGAAATCTACATCATCCCTTCTTTTATTCATTTAAACTGTGTGTCGTCAATCTGTTTTCTAATATCTACTAGCTGTTTTTGTTTATATTCTACTAACATCAACATCAGCCTTGATGAGCACTCTGAGAGCACTTCATTCCAGGACTCAATAAATTCACAGTCATTAATGTCTACTTCGAAAGTAGGAAACTTAAAAATACGGAGACCCCTGGGTATCATTTTTAGCCTCATATATCTATCAAGAGTCCATAAGTCCCATTGTAGTCTTGTTTCCTTCAAAAGTAATCTTTCCATGGCATCAAACAGACTGCTAAGTGTTAGTATCCCTTTATCATTGGAAAAAATCATATCACAGTCAGTAGTATTAGTATTCCTTGCTGCCGCTCGCATTAGAGCAAAAAACTGTTGCTGCTGGCTGCTGTCCATCTTTGCTGTCTTATTATGTTATTTTATTCCATTCCTAATACACTTGTATAACTGATCCTTAGTGCTTAGCCGTGAGCACTACAGTAAACTAATACAAAGTCCAGAAAAATAGAATCAGTTAATACGGGACTTTATCTTTAACTTTCACTAGTGTCCATTGGATATGACAAAGTATGGACAGTATAACTATTAATAGTCCATACTCATATGTTACACTTTATATAGCACTTTGTATGACCGCAGTCGCAGTAACCCCCACAGCTGTATTACTTGCTGGGCTGAATAGTATAGGAAAACAGTCAATTGGGCTGGTCTTGTCAGAGGGTTAAGGCTTGTGTGGGATAAGACTTTAAACAATCCGGTCACTGATACGCTTCTATCCTGTGACACCTTGTTGCAAACAGTCACATAACAATTCACTTACACACTCGGCCGCTTTACCTCGTCCTCCTCTCTGCTAGACTCTTACCGCCCATTGCTTCCTGTCTACTGACGTCACCGCTTGTGTGTGTGCGACTCACTCTGGCCGTGATTGGCTGTTACGCCACGTGTCACTTTCGGTCTGTGTCCGCCTTTGCTCTGGTACTGGATTTGGATGCCTTTTCCTCAGACCAACGCTTACGGTCTCGGCTCCTGCTTCCCCAGACTTCCGATGGCTTGACACTTAGACACTTTCATCAGGTAGGTTCCTTTCCTTGTTTCTTTTCGATCACACACTTTGACAATTTTTAGGGGGTTTAACTGCGTTGCACTTGTCTTCTCCAATTGTATCCCAGGAACGGAAAAATTTGAGAAAATGGAGTGTGGTATACCGGCTTATAGTATAAAAGAAAAAAGAGATACAATACCACACTCCTTGTAAAAGCTGGATACTTTATTCAAAAAGGTTTAAAATTGCATAGCAAAGAAACAGTGACAGCTTGCCACAAATGTTAGGGGAGAGCGCAGCACACAGGCTTACGCGTTTCGGCAGATAATATGTGTATATACATATATATTTATGTGTTATTATGTGTATATACATATATATTTATGTGTTATTATGCTTATATACATATATATTTATGTGTTACTATGTGTATATACATATATATTTATGTGTTAATATGTGTATATACATATATATTTATGTGTTAATATGTGTATATACATATATATTTATGTGTTAATATGTGTATATACATATATATTTATGTGTTATTATTATGTGTATATACATATATATATTTATGTGTTATTATGTGTATATACATATATATTTATGTGTTAATATGTGTATATACATATATATATTTATGTGTTATTATGTGTATATACATATGTATTTATGTGCTATTATGTGTATATACATATATATATTTATGTGTTATTATGTGTATATACATATATTTATGTGTTATTATGCTTATATACATATATATTTATGTGTTAATATGTGTAAATACATATATATTTATGTGTTAATATGTGTAAATACATATATATTTATGTGTTACTATGTGTATATACATATATATTTATGTGTTATTATGTGTAAATACATATATATTTATGTGTTACTATGTGTATATACATATATATTTATGTGTTATTATGTGTATATACATATATATTTATGTGTTAATATGTGTAAATACATATATATTTATGTGTTATTATGTGTATATACATATATTTATGTGTTACTATGTGTATATACATATATATGTATGTGTTATTATGTGTATATACATATATATTTATGTGTTAATATGTGTAAATACATATATATTTATGTGTTATTATGTGTATATACATATATATTTATGTGTTAATATGTGTAAATACATATATATTTATGTGTTATTATGTGTATATACATATATATTTATGTGTTATGTGTATATACATATATATTTATGTGTTATTATGTGTATATACATATTTATTTATGTGTTATTATGTGTATATACATATATATTTATGTGGTACTATGTGTATATACATATATATTTATGTGTTATTATGTGTATATACATATATATTTATGTGTTATTATGTGTATATACATATATATTTATGTGTTATTATGTGTATATACATATATATTTATGTGTTATTATGTGTATATACATATATATATTTATGTGTTATTATGTGTATATACATATATATTTATGTGTTACTATGTGTATATACATATATATTTATGTGTTACTATGTGTATATACATATATATTTATGTGTTACTATGTGTATATACATATATATTTATGTGTTATTATGTGTATATACATATATATATTTATGTGTTATTATGTGTATATACATATATATTTATGTGTTATTATGTGTATATACATATATATTTATGTGTTACTATGTGTATATACATATATATTTATGTGTTATCATGTGTATATACATATATATTTATGTCTTACTATGTGTATATACATATATATTTATGTGTTACTATGTGTATATACATATATATTTATGTGTTATTATGTGTATATACATATATATTTATGTGTTATTATGTTTATATACATATATATTTATGTGTTATTATGTGTATATACATATATATATTTATGTGTTACTATGTGTATATACATATATATTTATGTGTTACTATGTGTATATACATATATATTTATGTGTTATTATGTGTATATACATATATATTTATGTGTTATTATGTGTATATACATATATATTTATGTGTTATTATGTGTATATACATATATATTTATGTGTTATTATGTGTATATACATATATATTTATGTGTTACTATGTGTATATACATATATATTTATGTGTTATTATGTGTATATACATATATATTTATGTGTTACTATGTGTATATACATATATATTTATGTGTTATTATGTGTATATACATATATATTTATGTGTTATTATGTGTATATACATATATATTTATGTGTTATTATGTGTATATACATATATATTTATGTGTTACTATGTGTATATACATATATATTTATGTGTTAGTATGTGTATATACATATATATTTATGTGTTATTATGTGTATATACATATCTATTTATGTGTTACTATGTGTATATACA
Source organism: Bombina bombina (assembly GCF_027579735.1). Classification (NCBI taxonomy): domain Eukaryota; kingdom Metazoa; phylum Chordata; class Amphibia; order Anura; family Bombinatoridae; genus Bombina; species Bombina bombina. Next base: position 44,273,082 of record NC_069501.1, read on the forward strand.
TATATATTTATGTGTTATTATGTGTACATACATATATATTTATGTGTTACTATGTGTATATACATATATATTTATGTGTTATTATGTGTATATACATATATATTTATGTGTTATTATGTGTATATACATATATATTTATGAGTTACTATGTGTATATACATATATATTTATGTGTTACTATGTGTATATACATATATATTTATGTGTTTATATGTGTATATACATGTATATTTATGTGTTACTATGTGTATATACATATATATTTATGTGTTTATATGTGTATATACATGTATATTTATGTGTTATTATGTGTATATACATATATATTTATGTGTTACTATGTGTATATACATATATATTTATGTGTTAGTATGTGTATATACATATATATTTATGTGTTACTATGTGCTTATATACATATATATTTATGTGTTATTATGTGTATATACATATATATTTATGTGTTATTATGTGTATATACATATATATTTATGTGTTATTATGTGTATATACATATATATTTATGTGTTAGTATGTGTATATACATATATATTTATGTGTTATTATGTGTATATACATATATATGTATGTGTTAGTATGTGTATATACATATATATTTATGTGTTACTATGTGCTTATATACATATATATTTATGTGTTAGTATGTGTATATACATATATATTTATGTGTTATTATGTGTATATACATATATATTTATGTGTTATTATGTGTATATACATATATATTTATGTGTTACTATGTGCTTATATACATATATATTTATGTGTTAGTATGTGTATATACATGTATATTTATGTGTTATTATGTGTATATACATATATATTTATGTGTTACTATGTGTATATACATATATATTTATGTGTTAGTATGTGTATATACATATATATTTATGTGTTACTATGTGCTTATATACATATATATTTATGTGTTATTATGTGTATATACATATATATTTATGTGTTATTATGTGTATATACATATATATTTATGTGTTATTATGTGTATATACATATATATTTATGTGTTCTTATGTGTATATACATATATATTTATGTGTTATTATGTGTATATACATATATATTTATGTGTTAGTATGTGTATATACATATATATTTATGTGTTACTATGTGCTTATATACATATATATTTATGTGTTAGTATGTGTATATACATATATATTTACACTTTGCTGCCCATCGTTGCACTACTTTCTCTGTAGTGACTATCGGCATGAGAACGAGGCTCCTATTGGAGCCTATGGAAGCTCCCTATTGTGAGCACAAAGCTTCCATGCAATGTGAATATGAGGTCGCATTGTGCCTCACTTATAATTGCGTGCGCTGCTATTACGAGTGAAGCACAAATTTCACGCTCCACTCATAATCTGACCCATAACCGCCAGCCTTCTATAAATTAGGGTGTGCCAGCCTTCAGGGAATTTGCTTGTATACATTTTTAAGCTGACAAAAGCTCATCATTCATATTGAAGAAGATCCTGTTCCAATAGAAGATCATTGAACATACATTTCATAATTGCAGCTAAATTTACTTTTATTCCAGTGTTCACAGGTATAATTATAGAATTCCACATTTCTGTGGTTATTCAAAAAACGTGTAACTGCTGTTTACCCTCATTGCCTGAGGCCATTGAGTCATTTGATTTTTTAAACAAGTTTAAAGCTGAATGTTATATTTACTAACACAGCCAACCTTATCAATGTCTTCTGACACGCTCGAGTGGAATACTAAACTTCTGTTGAGATATTACTAATACCTTAAAGGGGCATTGCATTTATTTTTTTCCTTTTGTGTTTCCAATAATCCATTTTAAGCATTGCGGAATCTGTTGGCGCTCTATACAATTATTTTTTTTTTTAATACAAATACCTTTACGTTTATTTTTTTCCTCTACTGATTCTCGTTTCAGTACTGGTTTGGCTTTCTACAAACATGTAGATGAGTGTCCTGGGGTAAGTAAGTCTTATTTTCTGTGACACTCTAAGCTATGGTTGGGCACTTTATTTATAAAGTTCTAAATATATGTATTCAAACATTTATTTGCCTGACTCAGAATGTTCAACTTTCCTTATTTCCAGACAGTCAGTTTCATATTGGGATTATGCATTGAATTATCATATTTTTTCTTACCTCAAAAATTTGACTTTTTTCCCTGTGGGCTGTTAGGCTCGCGGGGGCTGAAAATGCTTCATTTTATTGCGTCATTCTTGGCGCGGACTTTTTTGGCGCAAAAATTATTTTCCGTTTCCGGCGTCATACGTGTCGCCGGAAGTTGCGTCATTTTTTGACGTTATTTTGCGTCAAAGATGTCGGCGTTCCGGATGTGGCGTCATTTTTGGCGCCAAAAGCATTTAGGCGCCAAATAATGTGGGCGTCTTTTTTGGCGCTAAAAAATATGGGCGTCATTTTTGTCTCCACATTATTTAAGTCTCATTATTTATTGCTTCTGGTTGCTAGAAGCTTGTTCACTGGCATTTTTTTCCCATTCCTGAAACTGTCATTTAAGGAATTTGATCAATTTTGCTTTATATGTTGTTTTTTTCTTTTACATATTGCAAGATGTTCCACGTTGCATCTGAGTCAGAAGTTACTACAGGAAAATCACTGCACAGTGCTGGAGCTACCAACTAAGTCTGCTATAAACTTTTGTATCTGTTTCTCCAGCTGTTATTTGTATTGCATGTCATGTCAAACTTATTAATGCAGATAAAATTTCCTTTAGTACTGTTACATTACCTGTTGCTGTCCGTCAACATCTAATTTCAGAGTGTTCCTGATAACATAAGAGATTTTATTTTTTTTTAAATCCATTAAGAAGGCTATGTCTGTTATTTCTCCTTCTATGTATACATAAAAGTCTTTTAAAACTTCTCTTTTTTTCAGATGAATTTTTAAATGAACATCATCATTCTGATACTGATAATGGTTCTTCTGGTTCAGAGGTTCTGTCTCAGAGGTTGATGCTGATAAATCTTTGTATTTGTTCAAGATGGAATTTATTCGTTCTTTACTTAAAGAAGTGTTATTTGCATTAGAAATAGAGGATACTGGTCCTCTTGATACTAAATGTAAACGTTTAAATAAGGTTTTTAAATCTCCTGTAGTTATTCCAGAAGTGTTTTATCTCCTGATGCTATTTCTGAAGTAATTTCCAGGGAATGGAATAATTTGGGTAATTTATTTACTCCTTCTAGACGTTTAAGCAAATTATATCCTGTGCCATCTGACAAATGGTTCGTATAAAACCTGTCATTAAGTCAATTTCTCCTCCTTGGAGTTTGAATTTGGTTCTGGGAGCTCTTCAAGCTCCTCCGTTTGAACCTATGCATTCATTGGACATTAAATTACTTTCTTGGAAAGTTTTGTTCCTTTTGGCCATCTCTTCTGCTAGAAGAGTTTCTGAATTATCTGCTCTTTCGTGTGAGTCTCCTTTTCTGATTCTTCATCAGGATAAGGCGGTGTTGCGAACTTCTTTTGAATTTTTACCTAAAGTTGTGAATTCCAACAACATTAGTAGAGAAATTGTGGTTCCTTCATTATGTCCTAATCCTAAGAATTCTAAGGAGAAATCGTTGCATTCTTTGGATGTTGTTAGAGCTTTGAAATATTATGTTGAAGCTACGAAATCTTTCTGTAAGACTTCTAGTCTATTTGTTATCTTTTCCGGTTCTAGGAAAGGCCAGAAAGCTTCTGCCATTTCTTTGGCATCTTGGTTGAAATCCTTAATTCATCTTGCCTATGTTGAGTCGGGTAAAATTCCGCCTCAGAGAATTACAGCTCATTCTACTAGGTCAGTATCTACTTCCTGGGCGTTTAGGAATGAAGCTTCGGTTGACCAGATCTGCAAAGCAGCAACTTGGTCCTCTTTGCATACTTTTACTAAATTCTACCATTTTGATGTATTTTCTTCTTCTGAAGCAATTTTTGGTAGAAAAGTTCTTCAGGCAGCGGTTTCAGTTTGAATCTTCTGCTTAGGTTTTTCATTAAACTTTATTTTGGGTGTGGATTATTTTCAGCAGGAATTGGCTGTCTTTATTTTATCCCTCCCTCTCTAGTGACTCTTGTGTGGAAAGATCCACATCTTGGGTAGTCATTATCCCATACGTCACTAGCTCATGGACTCTTGTTAATTACATGAAAGAAAACATAATTTATGTAAGAACTTACCTGATAAATTCATTTCTTTCATATTAACAAGAGTCCATGAGGCCCACCCTTTTTTTGGGGTGTTTAATTTGAAAAGCTGATTTTGCCTGTTGAATTTACCACCTATACTGAAAAATAAAACTAATACTGATACTATACTACGCACCATTATTCTCACAAGTGAAAATTAAAAATTAGAAGATAGAGATTATATAAGAAGGTCTGCTCTTCTTGCAGCCTCAGCCCATTTAAACAGACATGTTTTTAAGAACAACAGGTTGAGGTTTAATTGAACATAAACAGTTATAACAAAAATAAAGGCACAATTTCTTATATATTTAATACCAATCAGCAGGCACCACATTAAGGAGAAACCAATTTTACAGCATATTGTATATTTGGGTTTTGGTTTCTGATTCTCTTATGCCCTCCTTTCAGGTGAGAAATTATCTAAATATATATGTCAACGCCTTGTTGTCCTGCACAGGACTTTCTAAAGGCACATTTTACTTTAAGTGCTGTGAATCTCTGTAAGAGGGTACCCTACATTTCCAGTATACTTTGTTATAATAATGTAATATATTCTCAGGGTATCCTTTATTGAAAAACTAGTAGGTAGCTCTGTAGTATGTATGTGTCTAGAGACAAGAATGCTTTTAGCAATGTTATACATTGTACAAACACAGGCACTACTGCCATCTAGTGCTCAAAAGTATTCCTTCAAAACTGCTGCCGTATAGTGCTCCAGGCATGAGCACTTTACCTACCTAACCCCTAGATTACGAGTTTTGCGGTAACAGGGGTGCGGTGCTAACAAGCAGTTTATGCTCACCGCTCACCTACAGACAGCGCTGGTATTACGGGTTTTTACAAACCCAGCGTTGACCGCAAAAAAGTGAGCGTAGAGCAAAATTTAGCTCCACATCTCACTCTAATACCAGCGCTGCTTACGTTATCTGTGAGCTGGCTAAACGTGCTCGTGTACGATTTCCCCATAGGAATCAATGGGGGAGAGCCGGCTGAAAACCTAACACCTGCAAAAAAGCAGCGTTTAGCTCCTAACGCAGCCCCATTGATTCCAATGGGGAAATACATTTATGTCTACACCTAACACCGTAACATGAACCCCGAGTCTAAACACCCCTAATCTTAAACTTATTAACCCCTAATCTGCTGCCACCGACACCTACAATATGTTATTAACCCCTAATCTGCCGCTCCGGAAACCGCCGCCACCTACATTATACTTATGAACCCCTAATCTGCTGCCCCCAACATCGCCGAACCCTACATTATATTTATTAACCCCTAATCTGCCACCCCCAATGTCGCCGCCACTTACCTACATTTATTAACCCCTAATCTCCCGCCCCAACGTCGCCGCCACTATATTAAAGTTATTAACCCCTAAACCTAAGTCTAACCCTAACCCCCCCTAATTTAAATATAATTTAAATAAATCTAAATAAAATTACTATAATCAACTAAATTATTCCTATTTAAAACTAAATACCTATAAAATAAACCCTAAAATAGCTACAATATAACTAATAGTTACATTGTATCTAGCTTAGGGTTTATTTTTATTTTACAGGCAACTTTGTATTTATTTTAACTAGGTACAATAGTTTTAAATAGTTACTAACTATTTAATAACTACCTAGTTAAAATAAAGACAAATTTACCTGTAAAATAAAACCTAACCTAAGTTACACTTACACCTAACACTACACTATAATTAAATTAATTCCCTAAATTAAATACAATTAAATACAATTAAATAAAATTATCTAAAGTACAAAAAAAACAAAACACTAAATTACAGAAAATAATAAAATAATTACAAGATTTTTAAACTAATTACACCTACTCTAATCCCCCTAACAAACAAAATAAAAAAGCCCCCCAAAATAAAAAAAGCCCTACCCTACACTAAATTACAAGAAGCCCTTAAAAGGGCCTTTTGCGGGGCATTGCCCCAAAGTAATCAGCTCTTTTACCTGTAAAAAAAATTACAAATCCCCCCCAACATTAAAACCCACCGCCCACACAACCAACCCTACTCTAAAACCCACCCAATCCCGCTTTAAAAAAACCTGACACTAACCCCCTGAAAATCACCTTACCGGGAGACATCTTCCTCAACGAAGCAGGGCGAAGTCTTCATCCAACCGGGCAGAAGTGGTCCTCCAGACGGGCAGAAGTCTTCATCCAGATGGCATCTTCTATCTTCATCCATCCAGTGCAGAGTGGGTCCATCTTCAAGACATCCAATGCGGAGCCTCCTCTTCTTTTCACGGGGTCCCTTCAATTCCGATTGGCTGATAGAATTCTATCAGTCAATCGGAATTAAGGTAGAAAAAATCATATTGGGTGATGCAATCAGCCAATGGGATTGAAGTTCAATCCTATTGGCTGATCCAATCAGCCAATAGGATTGAGCTGGCATTCTATTGGCTATTCCAATGGAATTCTATCAGCCAATCGGAATTGAAGGGACGCCATCTTGGGTGACCTCATTTAAAGGAACCTTCATTCTTCAGTCGTGGAAAGAAGAGGATTCTCCGCGTCGGATGTCTTGAAGATGGACTCGCTCCGCGCCGGATGGATGAAGATAGAAGATGCCGTCTGGATGAAGACTTCTGCCCGTCTAGAGGACCACTTCTGCCCGGTTGGATGAAGACTTTGCCCGGCTTCGTTGAGGACTTCGGCCCGGTTCAGTGAAGACGTCTCCCGGTAAGGTGATCTTCAGGGGGTTAGTGTTAGTTTTTTTTAAGGAGGGATTGGGTGGGTTTTAGAGTAGGGTTGGGTGGTGGTAGGTGGTGGGTTTTAATGTTGGGGGGATTGTAATTTTTTTTCAGGTAAAAGAGCTGATTACTTTGGAGCAATGCCCCGCAAAAGACCCTTTTAAGGGCTATTTGTAATTTAGTGTAGTGTAGGGCTTTTTTTATTTTGGGGGGCTTTTTATTTTGTTAGGGGGATTAGATTAGGTGTAATTAGTTTAAAAATCTTGTAATTATTTTATTATTTTGTGTAATTTAGTGTTTGATTTTTTTGTACTTTAGATAATTGTAATTAATTGTATTTAATTGTATTTAATTTAGGGAATTAATTTAATTATAGTGTAGTGTTAGGTGTAAGTGTAACTTAGGTTAGGTTTTATTTTACAGGTAAATTTGTCTTTATTTTAGCTAGGTAGCTATTAAATAGCTAATAACTATTTAATAGCTATTGTACCTAGTTAAAATAAATACAAAGTTGCCTGTAAAATAAAAACCCTAAGATAGATACAATGTAACTATTAGTTATATTGTAGCTATTTTAGGGTTTATTTTATAGGTATTTAGTTTTAAATAGGAATAATTTTGTTGATTATAGTAATTTTATTTAGATTTATTTAAATTATATTTAAATTAGGGGGGGTTAGGGTTAGACTTAGGTTTAGGGGTTAATAACTTTAATATAGTGGCGGCGACGTTGGGGCGGCAGATTAGGGGTTAATAAATGTAGGTAAGTGGCGGCGATGTTAGGGCCGGCAGATTAGAGGTTAATAATTTTTTACTAGTGTTTGCGATGCGGGAGTGCGGCGTTTTAGGGGATAATATACTTATTATAGTGGCGGCAATGTCCGGTTCGGCAGATTTGGGGTTAAAATTTTTTATTTTAGTGTTTGAGATGTAGGGTGCCTTGGTTTAGGGGTTAATAGGTAGTTTATGGTTGTTAGTGTACTTTTTAGCACTTTAGTTAAGAGTTTTATGCTACGGCGTTGTAGTGTAAAACTCTTAACTACTGACTTTTAAATGCGGTACCAGTCTTGACCGGAGATGGAGTACCGCTCACTTTTGGTCAGACTCGTAATACCGGCGCTATGCAAGTCCCATTGAAAATATAGGATACGCAATTGACGTAAGTGGATTTGCGGTATTTCCGAGTTTGGCCAAAAAAGTGAACGGTACACCTGTACTTGCAAGACTCGTAATACCAGCGGGCGTTAAAAAGCAGCGTTGGGACCTCTCAACGCTGCTTTTTAACCCTAACGCACAACTCATAATCTAGCCGTAAGTATGCTCTTCAGCAAAGAATATCATGAAAATTAAATACATTTGCTAACAGAAGAATTATATGCTCTATCTAAATCAGAAAAAAATCAGAAAAAAAATGGAGTTTAAAGTTCCTTTAAAATATGCATTAAGAATTATATTACTAGCAGGGTGGATAAAAATCAATGATTTTTTTTTTAATCAGATTTTTTTGGTGACTGTCTGCCAATATTTCCAGGGCTGGTTTGATTTCCCAGTCTGGTCCTGTTACTAAGTTTCATAAAGCTTAATGAATAGAAGATTCTTTGGAGTGGAATAAATCTGCACAAGGACCTAAGTGTGAGGAGGGAGGGGCAAGCAAGAGTTCACCTCCCAATAGTTTAATTCATTTCAGTGATCTATCTATGCATTTCTAAATGGTAGAAACCAAAGCAGTAACTGTCTGCTATAACTGGAAAAATAATCTGAAAAGTTATTATTCTAAAAAAAAGAAACTTATGTAGAAAACCATGATGTAAAGGAACATAAATCCTAAGGCTCAAAATTATAGATTTAAAATAACTTTCTAAAAACATTATACTTCATAATTTAATGTTATTAACTATTTTTTACTAGAATGTTCCAAATTGAGATACAAATTTTCTTTATTTACACTCCCTTAATTTTGCTAATTATGCGAAGCCTTTCACGGATGGCTCTACATATACCCTTGTGAGTGCAGACCACCATTTTTATTCCCATGATTCTCTTCTCATATTCAGCATTGTGAAGGAGGTGTATGTGACATTGGATCATTCCGGTTGCGTAACCACTGACACTTTCACTAATGAGCTGCGCTGTCAGTTTACTGTTGAGTGGCACAGGTGCTGACTCTATTACCCATGATTCTTATATGTTGGACATGCGTGTAATGTTTGCCCCCCATTGCGCATGCCACCAGGTCAAGATTTTAATATTCATGACACTAATTATAATATTAGCTGCTGTCTGCAGCTATTCAATAAGTTACAATAAGGTAAAATAAAACAAATTGTAATTTAATAGTTTTAATACTATAAAGTTTGTGTTTAAAGCTTTATAGCACAGAGAACATTTTCTAAAAAGTGTGAGTTTTCTGACCCTTTAAATTGATTTAAATTGAGTCTTCTGATAAGTGATTTAAATTATGGTTTATATCAGTTTGATTTAAATCAAATCATTATAATTGGTATGCAAAATATGCAGTATGTGCAAATTTAAATTACACTGTAAAATTTGTTTAAAGAACACAAGAAAGATCTGTCACGAATACCAAGCTACCAAGGCTACCCCAAACCCCCTACTATCTGGCTCACTGCTTATTACATTTTTTTAGTTCTGTTGTTTATGTTTTTCTCTGTAGGTCCGATTCAGTGTTGGTTGATGGGTCATTCATACATATACTGGGCTAGAAAGGCGGTGGCAGTGAAAGAGGATGGGGTGCAGCTGGGGTTTTAGCCTCACGTGGTCAGCATACGCTGGTTTGGAATCAGAGGCATGGGGTGGGATCAATTACTAATAAAAATTGTGGAGTATGCTAGGTTGTTCTGTCTGTCTGACATCTTGTTGATTCACGTTGGGGGCAATGACCTGGGTTTTAGGTCTCACAAGCAATTAGTGGATAGGATGAAGTGGGATGTCAGGAGATTGTTAGTGCTGTTTCCAAGGTTGGTAATATTGTGGTCTGAGATTTGGTCTAGAGTGTCTTGGAGGGCAGCATGAGGTATCAAGAATTTGGATGCTTCGCAAAGGAAGGTGAATAGGATGATGAGCAGTTTTGAGAAAGGGGTGGGTGGGTTGTCATTACGGCATGTGAATTTTGAAGGGGAATCTGGGAGATGTTTTTTCTTGCAGTATGGGGTTCATTTAAATTAAGTTGGGTTGCATTTATTTCATTTTAATGTGGAGGGGGTTACTAAGGCCTTGGAGTTGGTTGACGAGGCATGGCAGTAGGCCTTGCCTGGTGAATAGCAGTTTTGAATGGGTACCTCCTGGTTTAGCAGGAGAGGTGTAGGTGGGTAATTATTTACCTGGTTGGAAACTGTGGCTGCTATTGGGCAAGCACTAGTGTGGGGTTTAATATGATTGGTTATTTATAATTTGTTATGTATTTGTTATAAATAAAAGCTTCAGCCTTTGCAACCCATATACAGAGTTGTGTTTTTATTTGAGTATATACCTAGTAGAGGGGTCATGCTGCTGCTGCTACAGGACAATTTTCCGATTCTGATAATCCCACCCAGCTGCTGATATACAAATTGGAGGAAATCGGGAGAGTTGAGAAACTGTCAGTGGTGATGGTGGCACTGGGGTGAACACTGGTGCAGGTTGTTTAGGGAGTAGACTGTATAAAGAGCTGATGTGTACACAGAGGCCGCTTGGTAACCTGGGACCCCCTCCCAATCCTACTACTAGGATGTGAGCCAAACAATGTCAATTCAGTCTCTTCACCTTCAGTTCCCCACTCTGTCTGCTTCTGTTTTAGGGGTGTACTTACATGACCCTTACTGCTAATCATGCTGCTGTTGCTACAAGCTGTGGTAGCAGTGGGCGCTGCATATCTCCTACTACTGGTGGATATGGGAATGCACGCTACGGCTGTTGCTGAAGATAGCCCTGCTGCTGCTGCATCAACTGCTGCTGCTCCTTTAGATGATTGAGCTGGAGGAGAAGACAATGGCCTTGGAAATTATATTGGAATCTGTGAAACAGAGACAACAGTGCTTGTCCCACTTACACAAGTAAAATCAGACACAGACTGGTAGTGACGGTGCTGGTTATACTGGTGGTGGTAGCTGGTATATGGTACACTCTGACAATTTCATGTCAAAATAATATAGTTATATAAGGATTTATTTTTCTTTCATGTAATTGGCAAGAGTCCATGAGCTAGTGACGTATGGGATATACATTCCTACCAGGAGGGGCAAAGTTTCCCAAACCTCAAAATGCCTATAAATTCACCCCTCACCACATCCACAATTCAGTTTTTACAAACTTTGCCTCCTATGGAGGTGGTGAAGTAAGTTTGTGCTAAGATTTCTACGTTGATATGCGCTTCTCAGCATTTTGAAGCCCGATTCCTCTCAGAGTACAGTGAATGTCAGAGGGATGTGAAGGGAGTATCACCTATTGAATGCAATGGTTTTCCTCGTGGGAGATCTATTTCATAGGTTCTTTGTTATCGGTCGTAGAGATTCATCTCCTACCTCCCTTATTTAGATCGACAATATACTCTCATATTCCATTACCTCTACTGATAACTGTTTCAGTACTGGTTTGGCTATCTGCTATATGTGGATGGGTGTCTTTCGGTAAGTATGTTTTCATTACTTAAGACACTCTCAGCTATGGTTTGGCACTTTATGCATTAATATAAAATTCTAAATATATGTATTGTACTCATATTTGCCATGAGTCAGGTTAATGTATATTTCCTTTTGCAGACTATCAGTTTCATATTTGGGAAAAACATATTTAGGAATATATTTTTCTTACATGGGGTATAGGGTTTTTTCAATTGACTGCTTTTTCATTAAATTTCGCGGGCAAAATTAGGCTCACGAGGGAGCAAAATGCCAAAGATTATTGTGTCATTCTTGGCGCGAGAATTTTTTTGGCGCGAAGGTACGTCCTATGACGCAAATTCGTAATTTACGGCGTCTTACTTGACGCCGAGTTCCTTACACAAGGTTGCGTCTACAATGACGCGAGTGTGTCATTTCCAGATGTTGTTAGCGCCAAAAACATTTCAGTTTGTTGTGCGTCATACTTGGGGCCAAATAATTTCATTATTTAAAACCCCATTCCTATATGCCTCTTGCCTTTTTCTATATCAGAGGGCTATGCTGTTTGCATTTTTTTCCCATTCCTGAAACTGCCATATAAGGAAATTGATAATTTTGCTTTATATGTTGTTTTTTCTTTTACATTTGCAAGATGTCTCAATCTGATCCTGTCTCAGAAACCACTGTTGGAACCCTGCTGCATGATAACAGTTCTATCAAAGCTAAGTGCATCTGTTCTAAATTTGTGATGATTATATCTCCAGCTGTGGTATGTAATAGTTGTCATGATAAGCTTTTACATGCAGAGAATGTGTCCATCAGTAATAGTACAATGCCTGTTATTCCTTCAACATCTAATGTACATGATATACCTGTGAATATAAAAGATTTTAATTGCTGATGCAATTCAGAAGGCTTTGTCTACCATCCCGCCTTCTAATAAACGTAAAAGGTCTTTTAAAACTTCTCATAAAGTTGATGAAATTTCAAATGACCAACAACATACTGAATTATATGATTCAGAAGAACCTTACTCAGATATTGACACTGACAAATCTACTTATTAATTTAAAATGGAGTATATTCGTTCCTTGTTAAAAGAGGTGTTGATTACATTGGATATTGAGGAAACTAGTCCTCTTGATATTAAAACTAGTAAACTTTTAAATCCTGTGGTTACTCCAGAGGTTTTTCCAGTTCCTGATGGTATTTCTAATATGATTTCTAAGGAATGGAATAGGTCTGGTACTTCATTTATTCCTTCTTCAAGGTTTAAAAAAATCATATCCTTTGCCAGCAGTTAGATTGGAGTTTTGAGAAAAGATCCCCAAAGTTGATGGGGCTATTTCTACTCTTGCTAAACGTACTTCTATTCCTATGGAAGATAGTTCTTCTTTTAAAGACCCTTTAGATAGGAAACTTGAATCTTATCTAAGGAAAGCTAATATATATTCTGGCCATCTTCTCAGGCCTACCATTTCTATGGCTGATGTTGCAGCTGCATCAACTTTTTGGTTGGAAAGTTTAGCTCAACAGGAAATTGATCCTGATTTGTCTAGCGTTGTTCGCTTGCTTCAACATGCTAATCATTTTATCTGTGATGCCATTTTTGATATCATCAAAATTGATGTTAAATCTATGTCTTTAGCTATTTTAGCTAGAAGAGCGGTGGCTCAAATATTGGAATGCTGACATGGTATCTAAGTCTAGATTACTATCTCTTTCTTTCCAAGGTAATAAGTTATTTGGTTCTCAGTTGCATTTAATTATTTCAACTGTCACTGGGGGAAGGTAGTTTTCTTTCATGTAATTGGCAAGAGTCCATGAGCTAGTGACGTATGGGATATACATTCCTACCAGGAGGGGCAAAGTTTCCCAAACTTCAAAATGCCTATAAATACACCCCTCACCACACCCACAATTCAGATTCACCTCCCTTTTCAGATCGTCGATATACTCTTATATACCATTACCTCTACTGATAAATGTTTCAGTACTGGTTTGGCTATATGTGGATGGGTGTCTTTCGGTAAGTATGTTTTTCTTACTTAAGACACCTCAGCTATGGTTTGGCACTTTATACATTAATTTAAAGTTCTAAATATATGTATTGTACTTATATTTGCCATGAGTCAGGGTCATGTATTTCCTTTTTGCAGACTGTCAGTTTCATATTTGGGCAAAATAAACATATTAAGAAATATTTTTCTTACCTGGGGTTTAGTCTTTTTTTCAAATTGACTAAATTTTTCTTTGCAAATTGTGGGCAGAATTAGGCCAGCGGGTGCGCCAAATGCTAGACTTTATTGCGTCATTCTTGGGCATTTGTGGGCGTGAAAGTACGTCTGTTGACGCTAGTTCGTCATTTCCAGCGTCGTAGTTGATGCCGAGTTCTTTACACAAGGTTGCGTCATTAGTGACGCGAGTGTGTCATTTCCGGACGTTGTTAACGCCAAAACATTTTCAGTTATGTTGTGCGTCATACTTGGCACCAAACTTTTTCATTATTTTATCACCCCATTGCTATTTGCCTCTTGCCTTTTTCTATGTCAGAGGGCTATTCCGCCTTCTAATTAATATAAAAGGTCTTTTAAAACTTCTCATAAGGTTGATGAAATGTCAAATGACCGACATCATAATGAATTATCCTCCTCTGATGAGGATCTATCTGATTCAGAAGATCCTTCCTCAGATATTGACACTAACAAATCTACTTATTTATTTAAAATTAAGTATTTTTATTCTTTGTTTAAAGAAGTGTTGATTACTTTGGATATTAAGGAAACTAGTCCTCTTGATATTAGAACTAGTAAATTCTGTTTTTTAAAACCTCCTGTGGTTACTCCAGAGGTTTTTTTCCTGTTCCTGGTGCTATTTCTGATATGATTTCTAAGGAATGGAATAAGCCAGGTACTTCTTTTATTCCTTCTTCAAGGTTTAAAAAAATTGTATCCTTTACCAGCAATTTTAATAGAGTTTTGGGAAAAGATCCCCAAAGTTGATGGGGCTATTTCTACTCTTGCTGTACGTTCCTCTATTTCTATGGAAGATAAGTACTTAAGTTCCTTTAGATAGGAAACTTGAATCTTATCTAAGGAAAGCATATTTATATTCAGGTCATCTTCTAAGGCCTGCAATTTCTTTGGCTGATGTTGCAGCTGCATCAACATTTTTGTTGGAGAATTTAGAGCAACAAGAATTAGATTCTGATTTATTTAGCATTGTTCGCTTACTGCAACATGCTAATCATTTCTGTTGCCATTTTTTTGATATCATCAAGATTGATGTTAGATCTATGTCTTTAGCTATTTTTAGCTAGAAGAGCTTTGTGGCTTAAATCTTGGAATGCTAATATGACTTCTAAGTCTAGATTGCTATCTCTTCTTTCCAAGGTAATAAGAGACCTAAGGGTAAATCTAAAGCTTCTAACCGTTTTCGTCCTTTTTGTCAAATAAGGAACAAAAACCTAATCCTTCCCCCAAGGAATCTGTTTCCAATTGGAAACTTTCATCAAATTGGAATAAATCCAAGCCATTTAAGAAACCAAAGCCAGCCCCTAAGTCTGCATGAAGGTGCAGCCCTCATTCTAGCTCAGCTGGTAAGGGGCAGATTAAGGTTTTTTTTCAAGGATGTTTGGATAAATTCTGTCCAAAATCAATGGTTTCAGAGTATTGTCTCTCAGGGGTATCGAATAGGATTCTGAGTAAGACCTCCTGTGAGAAGATTTTTTTTTCTCTCACGCATCCCAGCAAATCCAGTAAATGCTCAGGCTTTCCTGAAGTGTGTTTTAGACCTGGAGTTTCAGGGGTAATCATGCCAGTTCTTTTTCAGGAACAGGGTCTGGGGTTTTATTCAAATCTATTCATTGTCCCAAAGAAGGAAAGTTCATTCAGACCAGTTCTGGATCTGAAAATTTTGAATCGTTATGTAAGAGTACCAATTTTCAAATGGTGACTTTAAGGACTATTCTGCCTTTTGTTCAGCAAGGACATTTTATGTCTACAATAGACTTGCAGGATGTATACCTTAATATTCCGATTTAATCAGATCATTTTCAGTTCCTGAGATTCTCTTTTCTAGACAAGCATTACCAATTAGTTGCTCTTCCATTTGGCCTAGCAACCACTCAAAGAATCTTTTCAAAGGTTCTAGGTGTCCTACTCTCTGCAATCTGAGAGCGGGGTATTGCGGTGCTTCCTTATTTGGATGATATCTTGGTACTCGCTCAGTCTTTACGTTCTGCAGAATCTCACACGAATCAACTAGTGTTGTTTCTTCTCAAACATGGTTGGTGGATCAATTTACCAAAGAGTTTCTTGATTCCTCAGACAAGGATCACCTTTTTTTTGGCTTCCAGATAGATTCAGTGTCCATGACTCTGTCTCTAACAGACAAGAGATGTTTAAATTGGTTGCAGCTTGTCGGAACCTTCAGTTTAGCAAGAGTAGAAATAGCCCCATTCCGTGGCTATGTGCATGGAAGTTTTAGGTCTCATGACTGCAGCATCGGACGCGATTCCCTTTGCTCGTTTTCACATGAGACCTCCCCAGCTTTGTATGCTGAACCAATGGTGCAGGGATTATACAAAGATATCACAATTAATATCCATAAATCCCAATGTTCGACTCTCTCTGACTTGGTGGTTAGATCACCATCGTATAGTTCAAGGGGCCTCTTTTGTTTATCCAAACTGGACTGTGATCACAACAGATGCAAATCTTTCAGGTTGGGGAGCTGTCTGGGGATCTCTGACAGCACAAGGGGTTTGGAAATCTCAAGAGGTGAGATTACCAATCAATATTTTAGAACTCTGTGCTATTTTCAGGGCTCTTCAGGTTTGGCCTCTGTTGAAGAGAGAACAGTTCATTTGTTTTCAGACAGACAATATCTCATCTGTGGCATATGTCAATCATCAGGGTGGGACTCACAGTCCCCAAGCTATGAAAGAAGTATCTCAGATACTTGCTTGGGCGGAATCCAGCTCCTGTCTAATTTCTGTGGTTTATATCCCAGGTATAGACAATTGGGAAGCGGATTATCTCAGCCGTCAGACTTTACATCCGGGGGAGTGGTCGCTCTATCCAGATGTGTTTTCTCAGATTGTTCAGATGTGGGGTCTTCCAGAAATAGATCTGATGGCTTCCCATCTAAACAAAAAACTACCCAGGTACCTGTCCAGGTCCAGGGATTTTCAGGCGGAAGCAGTGGATATGTTGACACATCCTTGGTGTTATCAACCTGCTTATATTTTCCCGCCTCTAGTTCTCCTTCCAAGAGTGATCTCCAAAATCCTCATGGAACAATCGTTTGTGTTGCTGGTGGCTCCAGCATGGCCTCACAGGTTTTTGGTATGCGAATCTTGTTCGGATGTCCAGTTGACAACCTTGGCCACTTCCATTAAGGCCGGACTTACTGTCTCAAGGTCTGTTTTTCCATCAGGATCTCAAATCATTAAATTTGAAGATGTGGAAATTGAACGCCTAGTGCTAAGTCATAGAGGTTTCTCTGACTCAGTGATTATTGCTATGTTACAAGCTCGTAAATCTGTCTCTAGAAAGATATATTATCGAGTTTGGAAGACTTACATTTCATGGTGTTCTTCTCATAAATTTTCTTGGCATTCTTTTAGAATTCCTAGAATTTTACAGTTTCTTCAGGATGGTTTGGATACGATTTTGTCTGCAAGTTCCTTGCAGGGACAAATCTCTGCTCTTTCTATTTTATTTCACAGAAAGATTGCTAAACTTCCTGATATTCATTGTTTTGTACAGGCTTTGGTTCATATCACGCCTGTCAATCTCTCCTCCTTGGAGTTTTAATTTGGTTTTGAAGGCTTTTCAGGCTCTTCCGTTTGAGCCTATGTATTTTTTGGACATTAAACTACTTTCTTGGAAAGTGTTGTTCCTTTTGGCCATCTCTTCTGCTAGAAGAGTTTCTGAGTTATCTGCTCTTTCTTATGAATCTCCTTTTCTGATATTTCATCAGGATAAGGCGGTTTTGCAGACTTCTTTTAAATTTTTTCCTATGGTTGTGAATTCTAACAACATTAGTAGAGAAATTGTTGTCCCTTCTTTGTGTCCTAATCCTAAGAATTCTTTGGAAAGATCCTTACATTCTTTGGATGTGGTGAGAGCTTTAAAATATTATATTGAAACTACTAAGATTTCAGGAAGACTTCTAGTCTATTTGTTATATTTTCTGGTTCTAGGAAAGGTCAAAAGGCTTCTGCCATTTCCTTGTTTTTTTGGTTAAGCTTTTGATTCACCAAGCTTATATGGTGCCAAGCCCCGCCTCAGAGAATTGTGGCTCATTCTACTAGATCAGTCTCCACTTTGTGGGTTTTTAAGAATGAAGCTTCAGTTGATCAGATTTGCAAAGCGGCAACTTGGTCCTCTTTGCATACATTTACTAAATTCTACCGTTTTGATGTATTTGCTTCTTCAGAGGCAGTTTTTGGTAGAAAAATTCTTCAGGCAGCTGTTTCAGTTTGATTCTTCTGCTGATGTTTTTAAGTTTTTCTTTTCATTATAAGAATAAACTTTTATTTTGGGTTGTGGATTATTTTTTCAGCGGAAAATGGCTGTTTTTATTTTTATCCCTCCCTCTCTAGTGACTCTTCTGTGGATTTCCACATCTTGGGTATTGATATCCCATACGTCACTAGCTCATGGACTCTTGTCAAGTACATGAAAGAAAGCATAATTTCTTTCATGTAATTAGCAAGAGTCCATGAGCTAGTGACGTATGGGATATACATTCCTACCAGGAGGGGCAAAGT
The DNA here is from genome assembly GCF_027579735.1 of Bombina bombina. Classification (NCBI taxonomy): domain Eukaryota; kingdom Metazoa; phylum Chordata; class Amphibia; order Anura; family Bombinatoridae; genus Bombina; species Bombina bombina. The sequence continues at coordinate 44,291,391 of NC_069501.1, forward strand.
TTCCCAAACCTCAAAATGCCTATAAATACACCCCTCACCACACCCACAATTCAGTTTTACAAACTTTGCCTCCAATGGAGGTGGTGAAGTAAGTTTGTGCTAGATTCTACGTTGATATGCGCTCCGCAGCAAGTTGGAGCCCGGTTTTCCTCTCAGCGTGCAGTGAATGTCAGAGGGATGTGAGGAGAGTATTGCCTATTTGAATGCAGTGATCTCCTTCTACGGGGTCTATTTCATAGGTTCTCTGTTATCGGTCGTAGAGATTCATCTCTTACCTCCCTTTTCAGATCGACGATATACTCTTATTTATATACCATTACCTCTGCTGATTCTCGTTTCAGTACTGGTTTGGCTTTCTACAAACATGTAGATGAGTGTCCTGGGGTAAGTAAATCTTATTTTCTGTGACACTCTAAGCTATGGTTGGGCACTTTGTTTATAAAGTTCTAAATATATGTATTCAAACATTTATTTGCCTTGACTCAGAATGTTCAACATTCCTTATTTTCAGACAGTCAGTTTCATATTTGGGATAATGCATTTGAATCAAACATTTTTTCTTACCTTAAAAATTTGACTCTTTTTTCCCTGTGGGCTGTTAGGCTTGCGGGGGCTGAAAATGCTTCATTTTATTGCGTCATTCTTGGCGCGGACTTTTTTGGTGCAAAAAATCTTTTCCGTTTCCGGCGTCATACGTGTCGCCGGAAGTTGCGTCATTTTTTGACGTTCTTTTGCGCCAAAAATGTTGGCGTTCCGGATGTGGCGTCATTTTTGGCGCCAAAAGCATTTAGGCGCCAAATAATGTGGGCGTCTTATTTGGCGCTAAAAAATATGGGCGTCGCTTTTGTCTCCACATTATTTAAGTCTCATTTTTCATTGCTTCTGGTTGCTAGAAGCTTGTTCTTTGGCATTTTTTCCCATTCCTGAAACTGTCATTTAAGGAATTTGATCAATTTTGTTTTATATGTTGTTTTTTCTCTTACATATTGCAAGATGTCTCACGTTGCATCTGAGTCAGAAGATACTTCAGGAAAATCGCTGTCTAGTGCTGGAACTACCAAAGCTAAGTGTATCTGCTGTAAACTTTTGGTAGCTATTCCTCCGGCTGTTGTTTGTATTAATTGTCATGACAAACTTGTTAATGCAGATAATATTTCCTTTAGTAATGTACCATTGCCTGTTGCAGTTCCTTCAACATCTAAGGTGCAGAATGTTCCTGATAACATAAGAGATTTTGTTTCTGAATCCATCAAGAAGGCTATGTCTGTTAATTCTCCTTCTAGAAAACATAAAAAATCTTTTAAAACTTCTCTCCCTACAGATGAATTTTTAAATGAACATCATCATTCTGATTCTGATGACTCTTCTGGTTCAGAGGATTCTGTCTCAGAGATTGATGCTGATAAATCTTCATATTTATTTAAAATGGAATTTATTCGTTCTTTACTTAAAGAAGTACTAATTGCTTTAGAAATAGAGGATTCTGGTCCTCTTGATACTAATTCTAAACGTTTAGATAAGGTATTTAAATCTTCTGTGGTTATTCCAGAAGTTTTTCCTGTTCCTAATGCTATTTCTGAAGTAATTTCTAAAGAATGGGATAAATTGGGTAATTAATTTACTCCTTCTAAACGTTTTAAGCAATTATATCCTGTGCCGTCTGACAGATTAGAATTTTGGGACAAAATCCCTAGAGTTGATGGGGCTATTTCTACCCTTGCTAAACGTACTACTATTCCTACGTCAGATGGTACTTCGTTTAAGGATCCTTTAGATAGGAAAATTGAATCCTTTCTAAGAAAAGCTTATCTGTGTTCAGGTAATCTTCTTAGACCTGCTATATCATTGGCTGATGTTGCTGCAGCTTCAACTTTTTGGTTGGAAACTTTAGCGCAACAAGTAACGGATCATGATTCTCATAATATTATTATTCTTCTCCAGCATGCTAATAATTTTATCTGTGATGCCATTTTTGATATTATCAGAGTTGATGTCAGGTTTATGTCTCTAGCTATTTTAGCTAGAAGAGCTTTATGGCTTAAGACTTGGAATGCTGATATGGCTTCTAAATCAACTCTACTTTCCATTTCTTTCCACGGTAACAAATTATTTGGTTCTCAGTTGGATTCTATTATCTCAACTGTTACTGGTGGGAAAGGAACTTTTTTACCACAGGATAAAAAATCTAAGGGTAAAAACAGGGCTAATAATAGTTTTTGTTCCTTTCGTTTCAACAAAGAACAAAAGCCTGATCCTTCATCCTCAGGAGCAGTTTCAGTTTGGAAACCATCTCCAGTCTGGAATAAATCCAAGCCTTCTAGAAAGGCAAAGCCTGCTTCTAAGTCCACATGAAGGTGCGGCCCTCATTCCAGCTCAGCTGGTAGGGGGCAGGTTACGTTTTTTCAAAGAAATTTGGATCAATTCTGTTCACAATCTTTGGATTCAGAACATTGTTTCAGAAGGGTACAGAATTGGTTTCAAGATGAGACCTCCTGCAAAGAGATTTTTTCTCTCCCGTGTCCCAGTAAATCCAGTGAAAGCTCAAGCATTTCTGAATTGTGTTTCAGATCTAGAGTTGGCTGGAGTAATTATGCCAGTTCCAGTTTCGGAACAGGGGATGGGGTTTTATTCAAATCTCTTCATTGTACCAAAGAAGGAGAATTCCTTCAGACCAGTTATGGATCTAAAAATATTGAATCGTTATGTAAGGATACCAACGTTCAAAATGGTAACTGTAAGGACTATCTTGCCTTTTGTTCAGCAAGGGAATTATATGTCCACAATAGATTTACAGGATGCATATCTGTATATTCCGATTCATCCAGATCATTATCAGTTCCTGAGATTCTCTTTTCTGGACAAGCATTACCAGTTTGTGGCTCTGCCGTTTGGCCTAGCTACAGCTCCAAGAATTTTTACAAAGGTTCTCGGTGCCCTTCTGTCTGTAATCAGAGAACAGGGTATTGTGGTATTTCCTTATTTGGACGATATCTTGGTACTTGCTCAGTCTTTACATTTAGCAGAATCTCATACGAATCGACTTGTGTTGTTTCTTCAAGATCATGGTTGGAGGATCAATTTACCAAAAAGTTCATTGATTCCTCAGACAAGGGTAACCTTTCTGGGTTTCCAGATAGATTCAGTGTCCATGACTCTGTCTTTAACAGACAAGAGATGTCTAAAATTGATTTCAGCTTGTCGAAATCTTCAGTCACAATCATTCCCTTCGGTAGCCTTATGCATGGAAATTCTAGGTCTTATGACTGCTGCATCGGACGCGATCCCCTTTGCTCGTTTTCACATGCGACCTCTTCAGCTCTGTATGCTGAATCAATGGTGCAAGGATTACACAAAGATATCTCAATTAATATCTTTAAAACCGATTGTACGACACTCTCTAACGTGGTGGACAGATCACCATCGTTTAATTCAGGGGGCTTCTTTTGTGCTTCCGACCTGGACTGTAATTTCAACAGATGCAAGTCTCACAGGTTGGGGAGCAGTGTGGGGATCTCTGATAGCACAAGGAGTTTGGGAATCTCAGGAGGTGAGATTACCGATCAATATTTTGGAACTCCGTGCAATTTTCAGAGCTCTTCAGTTTTGGCCTCATCTGAAGAGAGAATCGTTCATTTGTTTTCAGACAGACAATGTCACAACTGTGGCATACATCAATCATCAAGGAGGGACTCACAGTCCTCTGGCTATGAAAGAAGTATCTCGAATTCTGGTTTGGGCGGAATCCAGCTCCTGTCTAATTTCTGCGGTTCATATCCCAGGTATAGACAATTGGGAAGCGGATTATCTCAGTCGCCAAACGTTGCATCCGGGCGAATGGTCTCTTCACCCAGAGGTATTTCTTCAGATTGTTCAAATGTGGGAACTTCCAGAAATAGATCTGATGGCGTCTCATCTAAACAAGAAACTTCCCAGGTATCTATCCAGATCCCGGGATCCTCAGGCGGAGGCAGTGGATGCATTATCATTTCCTTGGAAGTATCATCCTGCCTATATCTTTCCGCCTCTAGTTCTTCTTCCAAGAGTAATCTCCAAGATTCTGAAGGAATGCTCGTTTGTTCTGCTGGTAGCTCCGGCATGGCCTCACAGGTTTTAGTATGCGGATCTTGTCTGGATGGCTTCTTGCCAACCGTGGACTCTTCCGTTAAGACCAGACCTTCTGTTGCAAGGTCCTTTTTTCCATCAGGATCTGAAATCCTTAAATTTAAAGGTATGGAGATTGAACGCTTGATTCTTGGTCAAAGAGGTTTCTCTGACTCTGTGATTAATACTATGTTACAGGCGCGTAAATCTGTATCTAGAGAGATATATTATAGAGTCTGGAAGACCTATATTTCTTGGTGTCTTTCTCATCTTTTTTCTTGGCATTCTTTTAGAATACCGAGAATTTTACAGTTTCTTCAGGATGGTTTAGATAAGGGTTTGTCCGCAAGTTCCTTGAAAGGTCAAATCTCTGCTCTTTCTGTTCTTTTTCACAGAAAGATTGCTATTCTTCCTGATATTCATTGTTTTGTACAAGCTTTGGTTCGTATAAAACCTGTCATTAAGTCAATTTCTCCTCCTTGGAGTTTGAATTTGGTTCTGGGGGCTCTTCAAGCTCCTCCGTTTGAACCTATGCATTCATTGGACATTAAATTACTTTCTTGGAAAGTTTTGTTCCTTTTGGCAATCTCTTCTGCCAGAAGAGTTTCTGAATTATCTGCTCTTTCTTGTGAGTCTCCTTTTCTGATTTTTCATCAGGATAAGGCGGTGTTGCGAACTTCTTTTGAATTTTTACCTAAAGTTGTGAATTCCAACAACATTAGTGGAGAAATTGTGGTTCCTTCATTATGTCCTAATCCTAAGAATTCTAAGGAGAAATCGTTGCATTCTTTGGATGTTGTTAGAGCTTTGAAATATTATGTTGAAGCTACTAAGTTTTTCCGAAAGACTTCTAGTTTATTTGTTATCTTTTCCGGTTCTAGAAAAGGCCAGAAAGCTTCTGCCATTTCTTTGGCATCTTGGTTGAAATCTTTAATTCATCTTGCCTATGTTGAGTCGGGTAAAACTCCGCCTCAGAGGATCACAGCTCATTCTACTAGGTCAGTTTCTACTTCCTGGGCATTTAGGAATGAAGCTTTGATTGATCAGATTTGCAAAGCAGCAACTTGGTCCTCTTTGCATACTTTTACTAAATTCTACCATTTTGATGTATTTTCTTCTTCTGAAGCAGTTTTTGGTAGAAAAGTACTCCAGGCAGCGGTTTCAGTTTGAATCTTCTGCTTATGTTTTTCATTAAACTTTATTTTGGGTGTGGATTATTTTCAGCAGGAATTGGCTGTCTTTATTTTATCCCTCCCTCTCTAGTGACTCTTGTGTGGAAAGATCCACATCTTGGGTAGTCATTATCCCATACGTCACTAGCTCATGGACTCTTGCTAATTACATGAAAGAAAACATAATTTATGTAAGAACTTACCTGATAAATTCATTTCTTTCATATTAGCAAGAGTCCATGAGGCCCGCCCTTTTTTTGTGGTGGTTATGATTTTTGTATAAAGCACAATTATTCCAATTCCTTATTTTTTATGCTTTCGCACTTTTTTATCACCCCACTTCTTGGCTATTCGTTAAACTGAATTGTGGGTGTGGTGAGGGGTGTATTTATAGGCATTTTGAGGTTTGGGAAACTTTGCCCCTCCTGGTAGGAATGTATATCCCATACGTCACTAGCTCATGGACTCTTGCTAATATGAAAGAAATGAATTTATCAGGTAAGTTCTTACATAAATTATGTTTTATGTAAGAATTTACAAGATAAATTAATTTCTTTCATATTGGCAAGAGTCCATGAGGCCCACCCTTTTTATGGTGGTTATGATTTTTTTGTATAAAGCACAATTATTTCCAAATTCCTTTGTTGATGCTTTTTACTCCTTTCTTTATCACCCCACTTCTTGGCTATTCGTTAAAATGAATTGTGGGTGTGGTGAGGGGTGTATTTATAGGCATTTTGAGGTTTGGGAAACTTTTCCCCTCCTGGTAGGAATGTATATCCCATTCGTCACTAGCTCATGGACTCTTGCTAATATGAAAGAAATGAATTTATCTTGTAAATTCTTACATAAATTATGTTTTTCTGCCTTAGGATAAAAGACTTAAGGGTAAATCTAAAGCTTCTAACCATTTTCGTTCCTTTTGACAAAATAAAGAACAGAAACCTAATCTTCCCCCAAAGAATCTGGTTCCAATTAGAAACCTCCAAAATCATTTGATCTCCAAAATCATCATGGAACAATCGTTTGTGTTGTTGGTAGCTCCAGCATGGCCTCACAGGTTTTGGTATGCGGATCTTGTTCAGATGTCCAGTTGCCAACCTTGGCCACTTTCATTAAGGCCAGATCAGGATCTCAAATCATTAAATTTGAAGGTATGGAAATTGAACGCCTAGTGCTTAGTCATAGAGGTTTCTCTGACTCAGTGATTAATACTATGTTACAGGCTCGTAAATCTGTTTCTAGGAAGATTTATTATTGAGTTTGGAAGACTTATATTTTATGGTCTTCTTCTCATAAATTCTCCTGGCATTCTTTTAGAATTCCTAGAATTTTACAGTTTCTTCAGGATGGTTTGGATAAGGGTTTGTCTGCAAGTTCCTTGAAGGGACAAATCTCTTCTCTTTCTGTTTTATTTCACAGAAAGATTGCTAAGCTGCCTGATATTCACTGTTTTGTACAGGCTTTGGTCCGTATCAAGCCTGTCATTAAATCAATCTCTCCTCCTTGGAGTCTTAATTTGGTTTTAAAGGCTTTACAGGTTCCTCCGTTTGAGCCTATGCATTCTTTGGACATTAAACTACTTTCTTGGAAAGTGTTGTTCCTTTTGGCCATCTCTTCTGCTAGAAGAGTTTCCGAATTATCTGCTCTTTCTTGTGAATCTCCTTTTCTGATTTTCCATCAGGATAATGCAGTTTTGCAGACTTCATTTAAATTTCTACCTAAGGTTGTGAATTCTATCAACATTAATATAGAAATTGTTGCCCCTTTTTTGTGTCCTAATCCTAAGAATTATTTGGAGAGATCCTTACATACTTTGGATGTGGTAAGAGCTTTTAAATATTATGTTGAAGCTACCAAAGATTTTAGGAAGCCTTCTAGTCTATTTGTTATATTTTCTGGTTCTAGGAAAGGTCAGAAGCATTCTGCCATTTCCTTGGCATCTTGGTTAAAGCTTTTGATTCATCAGGCTTATTTGGAGTCAGGTCAGGCCCCGCCTCAGAGAATTTCAGCTCATTCTACTAGATCAGTTTCCACGTTGTGGGTTTTTAAGAATGAAGCTTCAGTTGATCAGATTTACAAAGCAGCAACTTGGTCTTCTTTGCATACATTTACTAAATTCTACTGTTTTGATGTATTTGCTTTTTCGGAAGCAGTTTTTGGTAGAAAAGTTTTTCAGGCAGCTGTCTCAGTTTCATTCCTCTGCTTTTGTTTGAGTTTTTCCTTTTCATTATGAGAATAAACTTATATTTTGGGTTTTGGATTATTTTTTTCAGCGGAAAATGGCTGTTATTATTTTATCCCTCCCTCTCTAGTGACTCTTCTGTGGAGTTCCACATCTTGGGTATTACTATCCCATACGTCACTAGCTCATGGACTCTTGCCAATTACATGAAAGAAAACATAATTTATGTAAGAATTTACCTGATAAATTCATCTCTTTCATATTGGCAAGAGTCCATGAGACCCACCCTTTTTATGGTGGTTATGATTTTTTGTATAAAGCACAGCTTTTTCCAAATTCCTTTGTTGATGCTTTTTACTCCTTTCTTTTTCACCCCACTACTCGGCTATTCGTTAAACTGAATTGTGGGTGTGGTGAAGGGTGTATTTATAGGCATTTTGAGGTTTGGGAAACTTTGCCCCTCCTGGTAGGAATGTATATCCCATACGTCACTAGTTTATGGACTCTTGCCAATATGAACGAAATTAATATATCAGGTAAGTTCTTACATAAATTATGTTTTTTTGGGTTGCTGCCCCCACTGCAATAGCAATTACTAGGGGTACTAGTAATATTCATTATTATGTATATATATTAAATGATATAAGCCCTAATAGGACTGATAATTACTCTGACCCATGTGCGTTGATATGAACTTTTTTGGCTGTATGGACTGGTGCCTCCTCCATTCATAAACCATTAAGACTAGCATTTGTCACTTTGAATGATTAAGATTTACTTCTCCATGTATTTTGTATATGTATATTGATTCTGTGTGCAATTAGGCATTATGCTGTACACTTTGCACAGACAGTTACTGGTGATGGGTTTTTATATTTAAATTATATGCTTTGAAGTATAACCATTAGATTAAAAATTATATATATATATATATATATATACAGTATATATATATATATATATATATATATATATATATATATATATATATATATATATATATCTATCTGTGATGTGTGGTGAGGTCAGAACCCAATAGAGGTATCTTAAATTTACGATAATTTTCTTTTTCCTTGGTTTGATGGGCCTTTTCTTTCTTGCCATTTATTTCCTTTATATTTTTCTTATTTTCTTATTTCTTTTTCTTCCTTTCATTTTTATTTCCTTTTTCTTCTTTTTATTTTTATTTATTTATATTTATTTTTAGTTTAGTTTAAGTTTTATTTTTATTTTTTAATTTTTAATTTTTATTTATATTTATTTTAATTTTTATTTATCTTTATATTTATATTTTTTATATTTTTATATTTTTATTTCCATATTTTTTCATTTCAGTTTTTCTTTTCCGCATTTCTTTTGGGCTACGTTATATTATTTTATTTTATTTTATGTTTTATATTTTATATTTATGTTTATTTTATTTTATTTCACACTATAGTGCACTTTTCTTTTTGTATTCTTTTTGTATTCTTCTTCCTATTTTTCTTCTTTTTTATTTTATTCCAGTTTATCTCTTTTCTTTTGTTAGTATATATTTTTTCTCTATCTTTTCTTTTTTTAGTTTCTCTTTTTATTCACATCTTTCCCTATGTGGCAGCATTAGTGATGCCGTTGGACACTTTACCCATGTATTTATTTATTTATTTTGGGCAGACTTAATACTGTATGTATTTTGGTGTTATGAGCTTAGGATAACTGCTGCCAAATTTTGTCCGGTCTGGGTCATACACTCACATATCATTTACACACATTTTACCCATGGATTTATTTATTTATTTTGTGCAGACTGAATACTGTATATATTCTGGTGCTATGAGCTTAGGATAACTACTGCCAAATTTTGTCCGGTCTGGGTCATACACTCACATATCATTTACACACATAGTATCGTATATTGAGAATTAATTTATTTCAGGACTCCGGGCTTTTGCCTAGTCGTTAGGTAGTCTTGGGCTTCTTTATTTACATGTTTCCACTAACTCGGGAACGCACCGTTGCCGTGGCAACCATGTACTCTGCGTGGTTAGTCGGCTTATGACGTCAACACACGGAGCCGGATGTGTGCGTCTTAGACAAACCGCTTACCATTACGGATCAGAAGTCCATCCAGGTACACTGATATCTATTGTGGTATATACAATCCTGCAGAATGTTAATGATATTTATACAATCCTGTAGGATGAATGTTAATGATAGGGGGGAGGGGGGAGAGAGAGAAGGGGAGGAGGGGAGAGAGAGAAGGGGAGGGGCAGTGAGAGAAGGGGAGGGGGGCGAGAGAGAGTGGGAGGGGGGCGAGAGAGAGTGGGAGGGGGGCGAGAGAGAGTGGGAGGGGGGCGAGAGAGAGTGGGAGGGGGGCGAGAGAGAGTGGGAGAGAGAGAGGGGGAGGGGAGAGAGAGAGAAAGACAAAGAGAGAAAGATATATATATATAAAATAATTAATATATATATACTAGACCAGTGTTTTTCAACCAGTGTGCCGTGAGAGATCCTCAGGTGTGCCGCGGCAGACTGACAGCAGTGCGGGGGTGTCCCTCTTTCAAATATTGAAATATTGGGAGGTATGTGACAGGCTCATCAGGCATCATTTACAACCATGACATTGACATTCATTCACAGACAATCATTATGATTGTTTGTGAATGAATGTCAATATGTCATGTATAGTTTGTAGGAGGCATGGCATGACAGCACAGTACAGTGTGTATATATATACCTGTATATATATATATATATATATATATATATATACTGTATATATATATACTGTATATATATATATCCTGTATTAGGCTACAATATGTGATTTTGTATAATTTTGGGATGGTGGTGTGCCACAGGATTTTTTAATGTAAAAAAGTGTGCTGATCGGAACAGCCAATAGAATGCGAGCTCAATCTGATTGGCTGATTGGTTCAGCCAATCGGATTGAACTTGAATCTGATTGGCTGATTCAATCAGCCAATCAGATTTTTCCTACCTTAATTCCGATTGGCTGATAGAATCCTATCAGCCATTCGGAATTCGACGGACACCATCTTGGATGACATCATTTAAAGGTACCTCATTCGTCATTCAGTCATCGTGCAGGATGGATGCTCTGCGTCGGAGGAGCGAAGAAAGAAGATTGAAGATGCCGCTTGATGGAAGATGCCGCCGGATGGAAGAAGACTTTGCTGCCGCTTGATTGAAGACATCGCCCCGATGGAAGAAGACTTCTCTGCCGCTTGATTGGAGACATCGCCCGGATGGAAGAAGACTTCTCTGCCGCTTGATTCAAGACATCGCCCGGATCGGATGAAGAGTTCTGCCCGGCTGGGTGAAGACAAGGTAGGGAGATCTTCAGGGGGGTAGTGTTAGGTTTTTTTTAAGGGGGTTTGGGTGGGTTTAGAATAGGGGTATGTGGGTGGTGGGTTGTAATGTTGGGGGGTGGTATTGTGTTTTTTTTACAGGCAAAAGAGCTGATAACTTTGGGGCATGCCCCGCAAAAGGCCATTTTAAGGGCTGGTAAAAGAGCTGTTAACTTTTTTTAATTTAGAATAGGGTAGGGAAATTTTTTCATTTTGGGGGGCTTTATTATTTTATTAGGGGGCTTAGAATAGGTGTAATTAGCTTAAAAATCTTGTAATCTTTTTTTATTTTTTGTAATTTAGTATTTGTTTTTTTTTTGTAATTTAGTTTAGTGTATTTAATTGTATTTTAGTTTAGATATTTGTAGTTTATTTAATTTATTGATAGTGTAGGTGTATTTGTAACTTAGGTTAGGATTTATTTTACAGGTAAATTGGTAATTATTTTAACAAGGTAGCTATTAAATAGTTATTAACTATTTAATAGCTATTGTACCTAGTTAAAATAAATACCAAGTTACCTGTAAAATAAATATAAACCCTAAAATAGCTACAATGTAATTATTAATTACATTGTAGCTATCTTAGGGTTTATTTTATAGGTAAGTATTTAGATTTAAATAGGAATATTTTAATTAATAATATTAATATTAATTAGATTTATTTTAATAAGAATTTAGTTAGGGATGTTAGAGTTAGATAGGGTTATTATACTTAATATATATAATGTAATAACGATATTAACTATATTAACCCTAATATAATTAGGGTTAATATAGTTAATATATATAATATAATAACTATATTAACTATATTAACCCTAATATAATTAGGGTTAATATAGTTAATATAGCTGGCGGCGGTGTAGGGGGATTAGTTTAGGGGTTAATCTATTTAATATAGCTGGCGGCGGTGTAGGGGGATTAAATTAGGGGTTAATAATTTTAAAATAGATGGCGGCGGGGTAGGTAAGGGGGTAGGTAAGGTAGATGGCGGCGGTGTAAGGGGCTCACTTTAGGGGGTAGGTAAGGTAGATGGCGGCGGTGTAAGGGGCTCACTTTAGGGGGTAGGTAAGGTAGATGGCGGCGGTGTAAGGGGCTCACTTTAGGGGGTAGGTAAGGTAGATGGCGGCGGTGTAAGGGGCTCACTTTAGGGGGTAGGTAAGGTAGATGGCGGCGGTGTAAGGGGCTCACTTTAGGGGGTAGGTAAGGTAGATGGCGGCGGGGTAGGGGCTCACATTAGGGGGTTATAGATTTAATATAGCTGGCGGCGGGGTCCGGGAGCGGCGGTTTAGGGGGTTAAATACTTTATTAGGTGCGGCGGGGTCCGTGAGCGGCGGTTTAGGGGGTTAAATACTTTATTAGGGATCGCGGTTGACAGGTAGATAGACATTGCGCATGCGTTAGGTGTTAGGTTTTATTTTGCAGCTAGTTTAGGGAGTTACGGGGCTCCAATACTCAGCGTAAGGCTTACTACGGCTGCATTTTGTGGCGAGGTGAAAATGGAGTAAGATTTCTCCATTTTCACCACATAAGTCCTTACGCTGTATATTGGATACCAAACTGCGCTGGTTTGGTATACCTGTCTATGGCCAAAAAAACTACGACCAACGGCAGAAATATACGAGCGTAACTTCTATGTTACGCCGTATATGTGATACCAAACCGGCTTTTGCGGGGGTGACGATTTATATCGGATCAAGCCCCAACTTACTGCAAATACATAGAACTATTTCTGCACACAAACAGTTAAAGTTTATTTCCAAATGTATTTGCACCCTACCCCCAAAAAAGCAAGGAGGCTGGAACAGTCACAGGCTATGGCCATAGGGCAAAATAAAAAATGCAGCCTGACTGACTACAAGTAAATAGAACTGTTTATCTGCACACAAAGGGTGAAACAGAAACTTAAATTATTTTTTTCTGTTTACCAAAATAAAGGTAACAGGCCCATATCAGTCACACAACTATGCCCCACTGCTATATTAACTTAAAGGGATAGTTGATAAAAACAAAGAAGATAAATCAAAGTGAATATAAAAAGAAAAAGATTGTGTTAAAAAAACAGCAAATAACTTACTTGTTTTTTTGCAAAATTAGCACTTGTGCACAAGTGTAGCCCCTGCCCCCAGTTTGAATTTTCAAATCGTAAAAAAAAAAAATTATGGTTATGAGCAAATATAATATAAGAGTCCCTGTTATCTAGTCTATTCACTAACCGATAAGTTTTATGACATCAGAAGATAAACCTTCCTGCAAAGACCTTCTCTTCCTTGTAGGGCTGTCACAAGAAGCACAAATGCAGTGTAAAAAAAGAAAGAAAGAAAAGGGAAAAATGTATTTAAATAGATGAACAATACATATTGCAATTATCTCTATTAAATATAAGCAACTGCTTAATGCATTTTTTTCATTACAAAAATGAAACAGATTGTTTAACATCCCTTTAACAACTTAACGACCCTCCGCAAGCGGCAGTACGCTATTAGACCCTCCCTCATTCCTGCTGGCTTCCTAAAATAGCGCACTATAAAAAAGCAACCCCCAGATTGAAAAAAAAATGCAGTACGTGTGTGCAGTTTACACTGCACTGTAAGAAAAAAACTTATTCTGCACAATTGTACAGCAAAAAAACAGCACAGAAGCTGAGACAGGCACACCACTGCACTGGTCGCGAAACTGCGCTCTGGTGATCATAGGTATCTATATTGAAGAAATTGCGTCTAATCCTCCTAAACTGGCTGAAAGGGACATTATTCTTCCACCCTGTCAATGTAGTCTACTTTTTTTTAAAAAAGGTTTGAGATCATTTTACCATAGGGCTCCTAAAACAGTTCTACATCTAAATATTCAATGTGTGTTTCCTGCATTTTATGGGAAAAAGATAAACCCATAACAATAACATTAAGGTACTCAACACAATGTTGTGCTGATTTTTGGACACCCTTCCAGATGAAAATCAAATCATCAATGTAACAGTCATAGAAGACCAGATTCGCCTTCCTTTTTTGGATCATAAATACAGTTATTAGCAAACTTCCCCATATAGAGGTTTGCAAAACTGGGTGCGAATATGGTACCCATGGCCGTCCCTCTGATTTGCCAATAAAAATCATCCAAATACTTAAAATAATTGTGTGTCAAAAATGAGCCTATTAAATCTAATATATGTTGTACTTTGGGCATATAAATATATAATTCTTCAGAAACTCTAATAGTTTTAACTCCAAGATTGATTGGAATAAAGTGAGTTTAGATAAAATCTCTTCCTTAAACCACAAATCAATCAGATCAACTGTTTCACATGTGATGAATTAGGATCTGAATTTAAATTTTATAGTAATTTTTAAACACTACACTACCTCCCATATACGCCTGGCAGATCACTTTCAAATTATCACTGATTAAATCGTTTCTTTCATTTGGCCACACATTTTGAGTCTTAGTCAAAATTTTAGGTAACTTTTTGAACACATCTATTGCTATGGATTGAAATAAATCAATAAATGATGCATCTTCATTGGTGGATTAAATTTAGAGCAAGGTTCATAGTCTGTATTTATGTAACCTTTAAACAAACTGTCATGAGATGCAGGACATATGCAGGACACAGCAATGATGGTACAACTCTATTTTATTACAGAGCATAGCAATACACATCTGGTCAGGTTGATTGTACTAACTAACTGCGACACAGACTACCGGACCTAATCCCCGCCCCCAAGCTAGTGACATCACATCCTGCTCTCATCACATCTTCCCCTTTTTCAAAGGCGAAGCATACATTTGCATATAACAAATAACAAGGTATACGAACAGAGTATACAACAACATTTTTTGAACAATATATAAACAAATAGGTTCAGAAAATATTAACACATAAATTACATCCTGACTTGGACATTGGGGTAGACTACCCTAGTCCACAGTGACCATGGGATTATTCTGCCCATACTTCCGGTCACTGTTCTAGCTAAAGTCAGTCCCTATATCGGGCCGGAAGTTTCACCACTCTTCCGCTTGATATAACTTTGCATGAACTGTCCTCTGATACAGAAGATTGTGAACAAGAGTCCGCTGGAGGCAAAGATATATCCCCGTTGTGGTCTTGCTGAGGGGAAGGCACCTCTCTTAGAACAGGGGATCCCACCGGCGGTGGTACTGAGGCATCCAGTTCCAGACTCTCCCTCCGTAAGGACTGTATAAGACCTTGGTTCTGGAGAGCGGCCAACTACCGTAGCAGGCGTCTTCCATTTCTTCTCATCATCCAGTTTAATTCTGACACTTTCCTGTAAGGGCCTGACAGAATGTCTCCTGTCGTGGAAGAAACGATAACCCTTTTTGGCCTCTTCATCCCTCCTAAGGACTTTGTCCCGAGGAACATGGCCAGGTGGCTTGAAGACACCCACTGAGGGTAAAGTGGTGTGAATCTGGCGTCCTAGCATCAGCTGTGCCGGGCTAAACCCGGTGGCTTGAATGGGCGTCGCCCTGTATGACCAGAGGGCTAGGTACGGCTCAGATTGCTTTAGAATGAATTTTGTGGTTTGAACTGCCCTTTCAGCCATTCCGTTGGCCTGCGGATAATGTGGACTTGACGTGGAATGTACAAAATCATACTCCCTGCTGAAAGCACTGAACTCTATAGAAGCGAACTGCATACCATTATCACTCACTAGCTCCATTGGAATGCCCCAGCGGGCAAACAAGCTCTTCAGGTGAATGATAACGGCCTGACTTGTGATATCATTCAGGGGTGCAATCTCCAAATACCTGGAATAGTAGTCGATCACAACAAGGAACTTTTTCCCGTGTAGTTCACACAAATCAGCAGCTATTTTCTGCCACGGCCCCGCAGGCAGCCGAGTAGAAATCAAGGGCTCCCTTCTCTGCGTTCCCGGCAAAAGGCACATTTAGACACGTGATTTGCAATGTCGGAGCTGATCCCAGGCCACCACACAGCTGTAGCTGCCCTTTCTCTGCACTTTGTAATGCCTAAGTGGCCATCGTGAATCCTGTTTAACATCTCCTTCCTCATGCTGACAGGAATTACAATGCGGTCTTGGAACAGCACCAACCCCTCCAGCTCCGTGAGCTGCGACCTCTCTGGCTGGTAAGCACTTAAAGACATCCAGGCTGCCCGGCTCTCGGGCCAGCCTTCTTTTATGTACCTTATAACCTCTTGCCAAATATGTCTCTCTCTTTATTTCCTCCAGTTTCCTTGAGGAAATGGACTTAGAGGCCAGAACTGAATCAACATACACTTTCACCTCAGATTCTGTGGAGGATTCTTCAGCAGCAGCCAGCGGGAGCCTGGATAGTGTATCCGCCACAACCAGTTGTTTCCCTGGCACATGCACTGCCTGAACATTGAACCTGAGCAGTCTCATTAAAAGTCTCTGGCATCTCAAGGGTGTTTGGTCAATGTCATAGGAGTTGATTAGAGGGACTAGCGGTTTGTGGTCAGTTTCCAGACTAAATTTCTCCAAACCCACTAAATAACGCTGAAAGCACTCACAGGCCCAAACTGCAGCCAGGCACTCTTTCTCAATTTGAGCGTATTTTGACTCAGCAGCCGTCAGTGTGCGCGAACAGTAGGCGATGGGCTGTAGTTTATTTTCATTCAGCTGCAGGAGTGCAGCCCCCAACCCATAACTGCTTGCATCGGCACTAACCACAGTCTTTTTTGAAGGGTCGTAGAACCCCAGCACTGGGGCAGACCCCAGCAGGGACTTGGCATGCAGGAAAGCTTTTTCTTGTGAAGGTCCCCAGACCCAGGCAACGTCTTTCTTAAGTAACTCTGTGATAGGGTGTAAAACTGTAGATAAATCTGGAAGAAACTTGCCCACGTAATTTACAAGGCCCAATATCTGTCTCAGCTCATTTACATTAGAAGGACTTTTCATCTGTTCAATAGCACAAATTTTCTCGGGGTCTGGCTTGATGCCATCCCCATTGATGATATGCCCAAAGTAACATAATTCAGTTTTCCTGAAATGTCATTTTTCTTTATTCAGCTTCAGCCCAGACTCTTTGATAGCCTGTAGTACACAACTTAAACGCTGATCATGCTCCTCCACCGTAAACACATACACTAGAATGTCGTCCATGACGACTGCCGTGCCCACGTGGTTACTCAGGAGAGAGCTAATTTCCCTTTGAAAGATTTCAGGAGCGGAGGATATCCCAAAGGGGAGTCTGCAGAAGCAGAACCGACCTACCGGTGTGATAAAGGTAGTCAGTTTGCGGCACTTTGGATCCAGGGGGATCTGCCAAAAGCCACTAGAAGCGTCTAATGTGGAAAAGAACTTAGCCCCAGCCAACTTTGGAGCTATATCTTCTAATGTCGGCAGCACAAATCTCTCTCTCTTCACCGCCTCATTCAACCTTTTCAGGTCCACACAGATGCGCACCTTTCCATTTTTCTTTGCAACTGGAACAATGGGGGCACACCAATCAGTCGCTTCAACAACCTCTTCAATAACCCCCATAGACTTCATGCGCATAAGCTCTTTCTCCACTTGGGGCATGAGCGGGAACGGAATTCTACGGGGAGTAGAAATACTGTATGGGACTGCGTCACTTTAAGTGCTATACGGACAGGTTTGCAGTTCAGTAGGCCCAACTCGCCAAACATATCTTCGGAAATCTCATTCACTCTGGCCACGAGGCCCAGGTCACAGGTTTCTTTTCTACACAATAAATTGTTAACACACTGCCCTCGGATCACATGCACCCACATGGTGAACTTCCTTTGCTTGTACTCACAGCTGGCAAGAAATTTCCCCACACAATCAATGCGGCCACCAGGACTATGGACATTTGTAGTAACCTTCGCCAGCTGGGGCTGTCGAGGCAGTTTCATAAATTCAGCAAAAGACATTACAGTGATATCTGCTCCTGTGTCAATCTTAAAATCAACTTTGGCTCCCATTACAGTAAAAGTAACTTTCCAATCTTCCTCTGAGCTTGTCCGTTCCACAACGGACCCCACAAAAGACACTTCCTGACCCTCCTGGTCACTGTCCACCTGCATCTCCTTAATGTATTCAGTTTTACACACCACTTCAAAATGGCCTATTCTGTTACATTTTCTGCATCTTTTATCTCTGGCCGGGCATATAGCACTCTGATCATGAGCCCGGTAGCACCGTGTGCATCGGGCATGTTGCGCCCATCCACTTCTAGGCCTTTCCAGTACTTTAGATCTACCGCTCACACTGTGCCTTTCACTAGCAGTTTTCCTAGACTGTTGCACTTCATCCACAATACTCTCAGACCTCAGATCAGCACTTTGCTTTTTCACCAGTTCATTCTGGCGGGCCATCCTAATAACCCCATCTAACGTTAAATCAGGCTCTAACTGCAGCTTCAGTGAGAATTCAGCATCTGCAATTCCAATAACTATTCTGTCTCTGATTTGCTCTTCTTTAGCAACACCAAACTCACAGAATTCAGCTAGTTCATACAGGCTGCGCACAAATGACTCCACAGATTCTCCCACACGCTGATCACGTTTGTGAAAACAAGCTCTCTCATGAATCACATTTCTTTTGGGCACAAAGTGGGCACTGAGTTTATCCATAACTATATCAAAGTTAAATTCTTCCCCTTCTTGGAAAGTAAAAGCATTGAACACTGGCTCCACATCTTTCCCCATAGAGTATAAAAGAGAATTAACTTGTACTTCACCACTCTCCTTGTTCAGTTTGGAAGCAATCCTGAAGCGCTGAAACCGCTGACGCCATGTGGGCCAAGCTGCAGGCTGAGAGAAGTCAAAAGGCTCAGGTGGGGTAAACTTTGACATCGCAATCGATCAGGAACAGAAGCGCAGTCCAGAACTTCTGACACCATGTCATGAGATGCAGGACATATGCAGGACACAGCAATGATGGTACAACTCTATTTTATTACAGAGCATAGCAATACACATCTAGTCAGGTTGATTGTACTAACTTGAGAAACAGAGAGAGAAAAGACAACGGCACTACAGTTGCTGTGTCCCACTATATATCCTATTCTCATTTGGTGTGAGAAATCTCAAAAGGTGTATGAATGGGGACTTAGGTGCTCTACATTGGAAGAGGCAAACTGGAATAATCAATTGCAAGCAGCAATTGAGAGAATGTACATGTTTAGCACTCAACAGCAAATAAAGGGTAAATAGCCATGAATACCTAGGTAAAAAGGCCCAGGAAAAGGCAAATTAAAACTTAACTTTTATTTCATCAAATAATAAAAAAAGGGGATGAGGTTTTTAAAATTACAACCAGTGTAAAGATAGGAGAATGCAACTCCTTAGGAGAAAAATCCGACCAATGTGTGGTATGCTCACCGAGTGATGTACACTTTAGAATGGGGTAAGGTATATGTAATTATATATATATATATGTATTCAGGATATACCCATAATTTCTGAAATTATATTAATTGCAAAAATACTGTACCCCCTATTTTTAATAATCTTCTTGTATCAAGAAGGTGAGTGATAGCACTAGTATATATAGAACCACAAATTGAAATGTCCCTATTGGGTATTGTAGTATCAAAGTCTTAAACGTAGGTGTGGTGCTCTGAACTCTCCTGCAGTTGTATAATCACACCAAAGTAAATACACACTGAAAGTTGCTAGGATCTTATATTAATACATCAAGATACACATTATTGCACAAATTAAACTTGAAAATAGTAAATGTGCCCTTGGTAATATATATATTGAGTACTGGGTACTAAATGGTTTTTAACCTCTATATAGCAGACTGACTCTAAATACAGTAACATATAGACTGCTTAACTTCTAGTAACATAACGGGCAGAGGAATAATCCAATATTGTTTAGCTGTACTCAGTATTAGTTATGGTTTGTCCGATTATTGTATTAATTGTGTTCCTGAAAACTGTTATAAAATGAAAAAAGTCACTCTGTATGTACTCCCAGTTCAATTTAGGTGATACTTTTATTGTAGCATTGCACTCTATTTGTGCTTAACTTAACAATGTTAAGGATCTAAATAGACAACTGGTTACCACCTATTCAGGTGGGTGACTGTTTTTGAAGCAGCAGCTATAATATCAGGATATTATTGAAATACTTTTCCTTGACCCAACCCTCGTTGTGATACCGACGTTTTCTTGGATCAGTACTGCAAATTATACTGTATAAAGTCCGCTTGGCTATAAGATGATTAAATTATTATTATAAAAATTAGTACCCGTATCTAGTCAGTGTGTTTGGTGCACTGTAGAGGTAAACCCTGTATTACGGTTTAAGTAGTACTCCAGGGTATTAGTTCGATATATATAAATAGTAGGATTATTGTAGAACCAATAGGAGACACTCCGGTATTAAAGTTAATATATTTAAAATTACCGGTTTTATAACTTAACAGGGTCTCTATACAATTGGGACCTAGAGAGATCAGAGCTGAACTTGCTCAAGGCTTAGGTTAAAAGTACACATACTGAATCTCAAGTTAAACTCCTATAGGTAGGGTACTTGTAAAAATATGTGGAATTGAGCAGCTCCGTTTCCCTAGGTAACACTCACACACAGAGACATACCATTTTTAAATTAAATTCTAATAAAGCATTCTACCACAATTCACACAGTTGTTTAAGTTTAAAAAAGGAGAATGTTCTCCAGCTTCCCTGACATGTTTCGCCAAAAAAGGCTTTGTCAAAGGTGGGGCGCCCGCCGTTCTTGGGACTTTTTATTGGCTGACATGTTAGAGGCTTGTCTCATTCGTCAGTATTGATTGGTTGCCTTCCCTGCTACACTATTGGTTTAGGGAAAGGGTGTATATTTGTGACGTAGTCTGTTAGACATTCTTCGGTTCATGAGGCGTATTCTATTACTTATTGTATATTCGGTCAGCTGAAGCAGATCTTCCTGCATACATATAAGAACAATGAAGGGATACCAAGGAGATAAAAGAGGGAGGTTACTGAGTTGCCGATTATATAAACCTCTTAAGGGACGTTAATCAAATGACTCAGATGTTACAAGATTGGGCATAATAAAAATATATATTGTCATTAAAGGAGCCTCGCAGTGTAATTAACCTAAATAAAGGAAAAACTTCCTTATAATTTTTGTATAGTGATTGTTGCGCAAATAAGAAAGGAAGTGTCTGAACACGTGCCAAAGGAGAAAACCTTTGTAGGGTAACAGTGTCAAAAAATGTGAAAAAAACACAAGTGCAAGTGAAACAGTGATGAATTCTAAGGGTGAAATGTGTTAAATGGTGCTGACACAAAGGATTTCTAAATCTAAAGGACCTTTTATTAATATGAGTATATTTACCCCTGTTTGTATTTGGGAAGTGAGAAGGGGAAGAGAACATTCTAGGATAATATACTATTTATCCTAGTTCAATTGAAAATAACTGTGAAGGTGATGAGCTGGCACACTAATCCATATAGGATCATAGCTTAGCAATGGTGTACGTGATAAAAGGTATGAGTGCTATTCTCACATTTGGGCAGAAAAATAATTATTGCCCTATTTGATTGCTTGTTGATTTTATGAGGGAAAATAAAATATATATTGGTGCTCAAAAAAGTATGTGTGACATAACTAAAGTACAACTTTTAAATAACCGGTTATTTTATAAACAAGAAGAAAATTACATTTATTTGCATTTCTTTAGTTTTTCCTGGGTGACTCCTGCCCTTTGGATTATTTCTATTTTGTCAAAATTCTCCCGTCATGGACTTTGTAGTTTGTGTAATTCTACCCCACATTTGATAATGTTTTAATATAATTTGTTTTAGTATATATGTCCCTCGATCTTCTCTATCTGGGGTAACACTTCTGGGTTTGTTCTCTTTACAAAAAACAATAATAATTGTTTTGTTCATTTAATCCCTTTGGGTGTACACTATCTAATAGATAGATCCACCTTCACTCAGCTCTTAATAGTGCTTGTTCCATATTCCCCCCTCTAATGCCTAGGGATATTTTTTCTACTCCTTGGCATTTCAACTCTTTCGGGTTTGCATGGTGATATGTTAAGAAGTGAGATGCCACTGAGGTTATAGTTTTTCCATCTTCCAGATCTTTTGCAGCATTTTTGATGTTTCTTACATGCTCCTGTAGTCTGACTCTGAGTTGTCGGCTGGTCATCCCAACATAGATCTTACGACAGCTGCAGGATAATACATATATTATATTCTCAGATGTGCAGCTGATATAATTCTTCATTTTGTGTGTACGGCCGAACCGATCCTGAATCATATCTATTTTACAGATATATTGACAAGATGAGCAAGTGCCGCAAGGGAAACATCCTGCCTGTATGGCAGTCCTTGTTTTCCCCACTTGGTAGCGGCTGCGGGAGACCATGTCCTTTATATTCTGGGTTCTCCTGTATCCTATTTGTATCTTATCTCCTATGATAGATTTCAGATCTTGGTCTAAAGTGAGAATATGCCAGTGCTTGTTTAGTATATCATTTATTAATTGTACTTGTGGATTATAGGTCAGGATCAATCTAGTTTGTTCATCTTTCCTTTTGATCTTTTTGCAGAGTAACTCAG
This sequence comes from Bombina bombina, assembly GCF_027579735.1. Taxonomy (NCBI): domain Eukaryota; kingdom Metazoa; phylum Chordata; class Amphibia; order Anura; family Bombinatoridae; genus Bombina; species Bombina bombina. The sequence continues at coordinate 44,313,730 of NC_069501.1, forward strand.
ATCGGTTAGTTTGGATTGCCCTGTGTTTGGCTCTTTTAATATTCCTTTTACTATATTCTCTGTCCTGTAACCACTTTTTCCAGCAGTTTGGCTTGTTCATTAAATAGATGTGTATTGCTACAGTTTCTTCTTATCCTTAAAAATTCACCTACTGGTAATGATTTGGTAGTTCCGGGGGCATGAGAACTATTATTGTGTAGTATGCTGTTGGTTGCTGTTTCTTTTCGATAGAGATTGGTCTGTATCCGTCCCTCCTGATGTTTAAATATCTTAAGATCCAGGAAATCTATCTCTGTTTGACTCATTGTATATGTCAATTTAATGTTCAGATCATTCTGATTTAAGTCCTGAAGGAAAATACCTAGTTCTTCCTTGGTTCCTTCCTACATAAACAGAATGTCGTCTATGTACCTTATCCAAAAACAGAATTTATGTTTACCTGATAAATTACTTTCTCCAACGGTGTGTCCGGTCCACGGCGTCATCCTTACTTGTGGGATATTCTCTTCCCCAACAGGAAATGGCAAAGAGCCCAGCAAAGCTGGTCACATGATCCCTCCTAGGCTCCGCCTACCCCAGTCATTCGACCGACGTTAAGGAGGAATATTTGCATAGGAGAAACCATATGTTACCGTGGTGACTGTAGTTAAAGAAAATAAATTATCAGACCTGATTAAAAAAACCAGGGCGGGCCGTGGACCGGACACACCGTTGGAGAAAGTAATTTATCAGGTAAACATAAATTCTGTTTTCTCCAACATAGGTGTGTCCGGTCCACGGCGTCATCCTTACTTGTGGGAACCAATACCAAAGCTTTAGGACACGGATGAAGGGAGGGAGCAAATCAGGTCACCTAAATGGAAGGCACCACGGCTTGCAAAACCTTTCTCCCAAAAATAGCCTCAGAAGAAGCAAAAGTATCAAATTTGTAAAATTTGGTAAAAGTGTGCAGTGAAGACCAAGTCGCTGCCTTACATATCTGATCAACAGAAGCCTCGTTCTTGAAGGCCCATGTGGAAGCCACAGCCCTAGTGGAGTGAGCTGTGATTCTTTCAGGAGGCTGCCGTCCGGCAGTCTCATAAGCCAATCGGATAATGCTTTTAATCCAGAAGGAGAGAGAGGTAGAAGTTGCTTTTTGACCTCTCCGTTTACCAGAATAAACAACAAACAAAGACAAAGTTTGTCTGAAATCCTTAGTAGCTGCTAAGTAAAATTTGAGAGCACGAACTACATCCAAGTTGTGCAACAAACGTTCCTTCTTTGAAACTGGATTAGGACACAAAGAAGGCACAACTATCTCCTGGTTAATGTTTTTGTTAGAAACAACTTTTGGAAGAAAACCAGGTTTAGTACGCAAAACCACCTTATCTGCATGGAACACCAGATAAGGAGAAGAACACTGCAGAGCAGATAATTCTGAAACTCTTCTAGCAGAAGAAATTGCAACCAAAAACAAAACTTTCCAAGATAATAACTTAATATCAACGGAATGTAAGGGTTCAAACGGAACCCCCTGAAGAACTGAAAGAACTAGGTTGAGACTCCAAGGAGGAGTCAAAATTTTGTAAACAGGCTTGATTCTAACCAGAGCCTGAACAAAGGCTAGAACATCTGGCACAGCTGCCAGCTTTTTGTGAAGTAACACAGACAAGGCAGAAATCTGTCCCATCAAGGAACTTGCAGATAATCCTTTTTCCAATCCTTCTCGAAGGAAGGATAGACTCTTAGGAATCTTAACCTTGTCCCAAGGGAATCCTGCAGATTCACACCAACAGATATACCAAATTATGTGGTAATTTTTCTGGTTACAGGCTTTCAGGCCTGAACAAGAGTATTAATAACAGAATCTGAGAACCCTCGCTTTGATAAGATCAAGCGTTCAATCTCCAAGCAGTCAGCTGGAGTGGGTCGAACGGACCTAGAACAAGAAGGTCTCTCAAAGGTAGCTTCCATGGTGGAGCCGATGACATATTCACCAGATCTGCATACCAAGTCCTGCGTGGCCACGCAGGAGCTATCAAAATCACCGACGCCCTCTCCTGATGGATCCTGGCTACCAGCCTGGGGATGAGAGGAAACGGCGGGAACACATAAGCTAGTTTGAAGGTCCAAGGTGCTACTAGTGCATCCACTAGAGCCGCCTTGGGATCCCTGGATCTGTACCCGTAGTAAGGAACTCTGAAGTTCTGACGAGAGGCCATCAGATCCATGTCTGGAATGCCCCACGGTTGAGTGACTTGGGCAAAGATTTCCGGATGGAGTTCCCACTCCCCCGGATGCAATGTCTGACGACTCAGAAAATCCGCTTCCCAATTTTCCACTCCTGGGATGTGGATAGCAGACAGGTGGCAGGAGTGAGACTCCGCCCATAGAATGATTTTGGTCACTTCTTCCATCGCTAGGGAACTCCTTGTTCCCCCCTGATGGTTGATGTAGGAACTTGGCCCTCTCTAGCTGAGGCCAAGCTTTGAGAGCATTGAATATCGCTCTCAGTTCCAGAATATTTATCGGTAGAAGAGATTCTACCCGAGACCAAAGACCCTGAGCTTTCAGGGATCCCCAGACCGCGCCCCAGCCCATCAGACTGGCGTCGGTCGTGACAATGACCCACTCTGGTCTGCGGAAGGTCATCCCTTGTGACAGGTTGTCCAGGGACAGCCACCAACGGAATGAGTCTCTGGTCCTCTGATTTACTTGTATCTTCGGAGACAAGTCTGAATAGTCCCCATTCCACTGACTGAGCATGAACAGTTGTAATGGTCTTAGATGAATGCGCACAAAAGGAACTATGTCCATTGCCGCTACCATCAAACCTATCACTTCCATGCACTGCGCTATGGAAGGAAGAGGAACGGAATGAAGTATCCGACAAGAGTCTAGAAGTTTTGTTTTTCTGGCTTCTGTCAGAAAAATCCTCATTTCTAAGGAGTCTATTATAGTTCCCAAGAAGGGAACCCTCGTTGACGGAGATAGAGAACTCTTTTCCACGTTCACTTTCCATCCGTGAGATCTGAGAAAGGCCAGGACAATGTCCGTGTGAGCCTTTACTTGAGGAAGGGACGACGCTCGAATCAGAATGTCGTCCAAGTAAGGTACTACAGCAATGCCCCTTGGTCTTAGCACCGCCAGAAGGGACCCTAGTACCTATGAGAAAATCCTAGGAGCAGTGGCTAATCCGAAAGAAAATGCCACGAACTGGAAATGCTTGTCCAGGAATGCAAACCTTAGGAACCGATGATGTTCCTTGTGGATAGGAATATGTAGATACGCATCCTTGAAATCCACCTTGGTCATGAATTGACCTTCCTGGATGGAAGGAAGAAGTGTTCGAATGGTTTCCATCTTGAACGATGGAACCTTGAGAAACTTGTTCAAGATCTTGAGATCTAAGATTGGTCTGAACGTTCCCTCTTTTTTGGGAACTATGAACAGATTGGAGTAGAACCCCATCCCTTGTTCTCCTAATGGAACAGGATGAATCACTCCCATTTTTAGCAGGTCTTCTACCCAATGTAAGAATGCCTGTCTTCTTATGTGGTCTGAAGACAACTGAGACCTGTGGAACCTCCCCCTTGGAGGAAGCCCCTTGAACTCCAGAGAATAACCTTGGGAGACTATTTCTAGCGCCCAAGGATCCAGAACATCTCTTTCCCAAGCCTGAGCGAAGAGAGAGAGTTTGCCCCCCACCAGATCTGGTCCCGGATCGGGGGCCCGCATTTCATGCTGTCTTGGTAGCAGTGGCAGGTTTCCTGGCCTGCTTTCCTTTGCTCCAGCCTTGCATAGGTCTCCAGGCTGGATTGGCTTGAGAAGTATTACCTTCCTGCTTAGAGGACGTAGCCCTTGGGGCTGATCCGTTTCTGCGAAAGGGACGAAACTTAGGTTTATTTTTGGTCTTGAAAAGACCTATCCTGAGGAAGGGCGTGGCCCTTGCCCCCAGTGATATCAGAGATAATCTCTTTCAAGTCAGGGCCAAAGAGTGTTTTCCCCTTGAAAGGAATGTCAAGCAATTTGTTCTTGGAAGACGCATCCGCTGCCCAAGATTTTAACCAAAGCGCTCTGCGCCACAATAGCAAACCCAGAATTTTTTCGCCGCTAACCTAGCCAATTGCAAGGTGGCGTCTAGGGTGAAAGAATTAGCCAATTTAAGAGCACGAATTCTGTCCATAATCTCCTCTCTATGGGTATAGTGGCGCGCTTGTGTAGAGTAGAAACCGCCCCCTCGACCTTGGGGACTGTCTGCCATCAGTCCTTTCTGGGGTCGACTATAGGAAAACAATTTTATAAATATGGGGGGAGGTACTAAAGGTATACCGGGCCTGTCCCATTCTTTACTAACAATGTACGCCACCCGCTTGGATATAGGAAAAGCTTCGGGGGGCCCCGGGGCCTCTAAGAACTTTTCCATTTTACATAGTGGTTCTGGAATGACCAGATAATCACAATCATCCAAATTGGATAACACCTCCTTAAGCAGAGCGCGGAGATGTTCCAACTTAAATTTAAAAGTAATCACATCAGGTTCAGCTTGTTGAGAAATGTTTCCTGAATCTGAAATTTCTCCCTCAGACAAAACCTCCCTGGCCCCCTCAGACTGGTGTAGGGGCCCTTCAGAAACCATATCATCAGCGTTCTCATGCTCTACAGAATTTTCTAAAACAGAGCAGTCGCGCTTTCGCTGATAAGTGGGCATATTGGCTAAAATGTTTTTGATAGAATTATCCATTACAGCCGTTAAATGTTGCATAGTAAGGAGTATTGGCGCACTAGATGTACTAGGGGCCTCCTGTATGGGCAAGACTGGTGTAGACGAAGGAGGGGATGATGCAGTACCATGCTTACTCCCCTCACTTGAGGAATCATCTTGGGCATCATTTTTACTAAAAATTTTTATGACATAAAATACATATAGTTAAATGAGAAGGAACCTTGGTTTCCCCACAGTCAGAACACAATCTATCTGGTAGTTCAGACATGTTAAACAGGCATAAACTTGATAACAAAGCACAAAAAACGTTTTAAAATAAAACCGTTACTGTCACTTTAAATTTTAAACTAAACACACTTTATTATTGCAATTGCGAAAAAGTATGAAGGAATTGTTCAAAATTCACCAAAATTTCACCACAGTGTCTTAAAGCCTTAAAAGTATTGCACACCAAATTTGGAAGCTTTAACCCTTAAAATAACGGAACCGGAGCCGTTTTTATATTTAACCCCTTTACAGTCCCTGGAATCTGCTTTGCTGAGACCCAACCAAGCCCAAAGGGGAATACGATACCAAATGATGCCTTCAGAAAGACTTTTCTATGTATCAGAGCTCCACACACATGCAGCTGCATGCCATGCTGTCCTCAAAAACAAGTGCGCCATACCGGCGCGAAAATGAGGCTCTGACTATGATTAGGGAAAGCCCCTAAAGAATAAGGTGTCTAAAACAGTGCCTGCCGATATAATCATATCAAAATACCCAGAATAAATGATTCCTCAAGGCTAAATATGTGTTAATAATGAATCGATTTAGCCCAGAAAAAGTCTACAGTCTTAATAAGCCCTTGTGAAGCCCTTATTTACTATCTTAATAAACATGGCTTACCGGATCCCATAGGGAAAATGACAGCTTCCAGCATTACATCGTCTTGTTAGAATGTGTCATACCTCAAGCAGTAAGAGACTGCACACTGTTCCCCCAACTGAAGTTAATTGCTCTCAACAGTCCTGTGTGGAACAGCCATGGATTTTAGTTACGGTGCTAAAATCATTTTCCTCATACAAACAGAAATCTTCATCTCTTTTCTGTTTCTGAGTAAATAGTACATACCAGCACTATTTTAAAATAACAAACTCTTGATTGAATAATAAAAACTACAGTTAAACACTAAAAAACTCTAAGCCATCTCCGTGGAGATGTTGCCTGTACAACGGCAAAGAGAATGACTGGGGTAGGCGGAGCCTAGGAGGGATCATGTGACCAGCTTTGCTGGGCTCTTTGCCATTTCCTGTTGGGGAAGAGAATATCCCACAAGTAAGGATGACGCCGTGGACCGGACACACCTATGTTGGAGAAAGGGTATTTTATCTGTTTCAGTTGAATGGATATCATTGAATACCACATGCTTTTCCCAGAACCCCATAAATAGGTTGGCATAGATAGGGGCACAAGCTGTGCCCATCGCCGTCCCTTGAACTTGAAGGTAAAACTGATTGTCAAAGGTAAAGAAATTGTATTTGAGGACAAATTCCAATAACTTTAAGATGAACAAGTCATGATCTTCCTTTTCAGAAGATCCTTGATTGAGAAAAAATTGTACTGCCCTAAGTCCCTTATCATGTTCTATGGAGGTATATAGGGGCTCTACGTCTGCTGTGACAAGCCAGGTTTCTTTTCTGGTGTTGATATTTTCTAATCTCTGTAAAACCTCTATAGTATCTTGGACATAAGAGGGGAGGGCCTCCATGAATTCTCTCAGTCTGTGATCAACATACTGACTGGCATTTTCCGATAGGCACTCATTGCCAGAAACAATGGGCCTACCTGGAGGATTAGCAAGGTTTTTGTGAACCTTTGGTATAAGATAGAAGGTCGCAACCCTAGGATGTTTAACTGTGAGGAACTTGATTTCATCCACATTTATAATGCCTCTGCTGCTGGCTTCTTTAATGATCTTATTGTAGATCTCACTGTATTTCTCACTTGGGTTGTTAAATAGCTTTTCATAGCATTGACGATTTTTTAATTGCTTTTCAACTTGTTTGAGCTTGCACTTTGTGTGAGAGCCTGCAATTGTGTGTCTGTATTAGGGTCCCAAGTTTTGAAAGAGACCTTGACGTGGTACCTGGACTTGTCCCATTTGGCCAAATACGGCTGAAGATTTAAACGCCTGAACTACAGAAAGACCGGGTGAGTGTTCCCAACTTCAAAAAGTGTGGAAGTGGATTGTGACAACTGTTTAAATACAGGTACTCTGAATGGTTTAAAGAGACTTACAAATTACCGCTAAAACACTGATTTACACCTGTGGAAGCTATTGCAGCTATTGCAACCTAAGAGACTTTAAAGCCTTTACGGAAGAGTGTCATACAACAGCACATATATGATTACACTCACATCGCTGCAAACAGACTCCCAATAGCGTCTTGACACGCAAAGAACTTTATAACTATCATAAGAAGTCACTGCAATTGTCAATCAGTCTGGTTATTTTTATAACAGTACAATAGCTTGATTTAAGCCTTTTTTTAGTCATAGTCAATATTAAGTATTAATGCACAGAGTTTCAAAACTGGTCTTTGCTAACAGCTCTATATAGTGGATGGAAACTGCTCTATAACTGACGTCTGATTAGAGCGTTGCAATTATTTGTTTAAGGTTTGCTTGTAATTTATTGAACAGGTTTTAACAGATATTAGTAATTTTATTTTTTATTTTTTAGATTAATGGACACCGGTGTCACAGTATTTAAGTGATTATTTACATATTTTGAACCCTTTGAATTTATCTAGAATTGTCTGGGATTTTGTGTAATAAAAAAATAAAATTTGCTATTTAACATTGAAACCCGCAGCACCTTGCATTTTTTAAGAAATCAAACTCTGATAAAAATTGGTTTGGGGTTAGTTTAAAGAAGTACCGGTATATATTAACTCAATTAAATCCTAAGGTACAAGTGTATATAGATCCAGTCTGATTTATTGGAATTTGTTTAACATATATAACTGACATTATAATATTTGGATTTGATACCAACACAGGTTTTTTAGAAATGTATTTTTAAAGTGCCAGATCGCCTCTTTTGGCGCCGCCTCCACCCTTTGTTACTTTTAAACTATTTTAAATTAAGTTGACATTCTCACTTAAATACCTTAGAGTAGTTCTATGAGCAGATGAAAAATTACTAGGGCCCTTAAACCCTTTAGACTTCTGTCGATTGCTTTGCAATTGTAATTTGTCAAGATCTGCTAATACAAGCTTCTCAAAAGTTTCAACGCTATGATGAGTATTCTGTGGAAAAAAATGTGCTTTTATTGCGTAGGCCTAGATTTTTAATACTTAGTATGTTATTATTGGGTAATTCAGATTCTGCCTGTGCACCTGTGGACCAAAACGGGTTAACCATCTTTTAGCCTTTACTCAAAGGAACAGCCAAAGGCTGTATAAGATTAACCCTGTTAGTGGATGCATGCCACACTTTAAGTCTTATATTGCGAAAGAAGTGGTACATGTCCTTCCTCAAATTAAAAAAGTTACAGTCAGAAAGTGGACAGAACGACAAACCTTTCTGTAAGAGGGCAGTCTCATTACCGTTTAATAGATGGTCAGAGATATTTACAACTATATTCTGTTGTTGGAGCGTGTGGTCCTCCGTGGTTGTGGCTTGTCTCCCTGGGGTGCCTTCTGTTGGGCCTTGTTGTAGGATGCCTTGCTTTGAGCGCCAATGTTTTCGGCCGCCCCGCCTCCTGGGCCTCCTTCCCCCTCGCTGCAGGAAAAATCCGCTGAATCCGAGCTACTGCCCGATGTGCCTCCCTGGCGTGCTTGTCGACGACGTCCTCTGAAACCGGAAGTGACATTACGCTCCCTTCCTTGCGGATCATAGACCCATCGATAGACTCTATTGGATGCGTAATCCTGCTCGTCACGGTTGAATTTAACCCTCTTGCATTCCTCAATTATTTTGCGTAAATCAGCCAAGATGTTTTTATTATCTAACTTCAATTTGTCAAATGTTTCCACAGACAATGATTGGCGGATGTCCTCCTGTAATTTCTCAGTTGAAGCCTTCAATGTATCAATCTCTTTCTGCAAGAACTCCACAGTAAGGACAATAATATCAAATGAACATTTGTTCAGAATATATTCGAATTTCCTGCAATATTCCTGATCATCTTTGAGTAGGCTGGGGCGGGTACTCATGCAGAGTCCCCGTGGGATCCATTTAACCCTATAGTACTCAGCCAATGTATTTGCATGCAGGTCATAAGATAGAAGTTTCTTAGTACATTTTTCATATTGGGTACTTGCCAAATCTGTAGGAGCTGTGTGTAAAAAGCTACGTGAACCACAAACCAATGTGGTTATCCTGGAGGCCTCAAATTCTGTATAAGCAAAGGTCTGTGAACCTGATACATCCTCATTAGTAAACATGATGGGGTTAAATCAACAGTGCACGGACTTTCAACTACTAATATCTCATGCAAGCTGACTTGTAGTGAGGTTAAAATAGACTTCTTGGATGTATCTGTCACAAAAGTAGGCTGTGGGTTCTCTTCTGATATTTTTAGGAAGGACACCGATAGGAATAGCCTCCTATGCTTTGATAGTGCACACCATCCATCTTTATTGAAATCATTGCCCCGTAGTCAAATGTTAAGAGTAAAACGCATTGTGGATAATGAGAATACCCCTATTAACAGGTTGATGGAAATGGGTGATAAATTTTTACAACGTGGTTACCCCCATGAGCTCATATCTAACACCATTAATGATGTGCTTCCCTTGGATAGGGAGGCTTTATTGAAACCTAAAACATTTAAAAATTACAGAAAAAGAATGAAAATTGTATAAGAATTTTGCAGACAGAGCAACTTAATATCCAAGATTATTCGCCAGCATTGGGGTATTCTCCAATGTTGCAATCCAGACATAGAGGAGTTTGGCCAGAATGCAATGCCAGCTTATAAGCGTAGCAAGAATTTGGGTGATACATTGATTAGGGCTGACATAGGTGGTGGCAAAACGCAAACTCAGGGCTATATCACCAAAAAGAGCTTGGGGTGCTTCCCATGTCTGGGTTGTTGCAATTGTGGTTCTATCATAAAGAGTCCATATTTCCTTCATCCACACACAGGTTACAAGTTTAAATATAGGGATTACTTTACATGTAATACTAAGTTCGTAGTTTATCTTATTAAATGCCCATGTGGGCGTGGCTATGTGGGGGAGTCCACTAGGCACATTGGTGATCGTATCACAGAGCACAAAAGTAACATAAGATGTAATGTCCATACTGCCCCTGTAGCGCATCATTTTATTGCAGCTGGACATCAGATCAGTCAACTCAGATTCCAGGTAATAGAACAAGTCCACACCCCCAGACGGGGAGGTAACAGGGAACTATTACTTAAACAAAGAGAAACGTTTTGGATTTTTAAATTAGATACTCTGGAACCAAAGTGAATGAACAGGGAGATTAACTGGTCATCTTTTTATTGAACAGGTTGCTTTTGTGAAATCATTTTATTTATTTATATTTTTATAGAACCCACTGAGATCAACATCATTGTGCATAAAGAAGTGGGATTTGCAGCTTCCTGGCATATGTTCATCTGTGATAGTAAACAAGATATCTATGAATTGAATCCCTTTTATTGGGCTCATACCTTTATTATTGTCCTTGTCAATATAAGGAGGACTGTCTTGTTGCTCTTTTTCATTGGAATTTACAAGCTTGGCAGTTGCTTGTGACTGTCTTCCTTTTTTTTGGGTTACAAGTGCTGGTCACACCATTACAATTCTTACAATAATTACCTCCATGTGTATGGTTTCTATTTTTTTTTTTTAAAAAAGCTTTATTGAAGGAAAGGTGTACATCAGCAATGTTCAACCATCACAACTCACATAAATTACACTGTTATCCAGTATATACAACAAAGTTGAGTCATAGGCCTATAAAGAGATTACTAAGATAGAGTTCTTCATCTCAGAAAGACATAAATGGTGTGTGTCTAGATTACCATCAAAGTTTCTTGGTATTTTGTCCATTTAGAATATTCTGGGGCTCTCGTCACCTCAGAGAGCGGTATGCGTTCCTCGAGCTAGACTGATTATATCAATAGCATAATTCTACGCTCAATAGTACATGCCATATGTTGAACCCACAAAAACCACATTCCAAGCCCTGATCCAAATCAGATATGGAGAAGAAAAGAGGAGAGGAGTAGAGGGGAGGGAGGCTGGGGAAGAGAAGAATAAGATAAGTAAGGAAGAGAGAAGAAAGTGGCTGGTCCGACTGGGACCCACAGATACCGAACTCATAATATAATTTAATCTGCATGTGAATTTAAGAGCGTTTGCCAGTAAAACTGGATATTATGGTAAAGGGGAAGGCTGCCGTTCTTAAAGTATGAGTATTCCTCTACCTCCAGGAGCTCTGATGTGTTATGCAACCACTCCTGTAGAGTGGGGGCCTGAGGGGATTTCCACTTTCGGGCAATGAGTAATCTGGCTCCATTTAAGCTGTATTGTAAAAGTCTCCATTTAATTTTACATATTCTATCTGGTTTATGGTTAAGGAGGGCCGTGATTGGGGACAACTCAAAATGTTCTCCCATGACGTATTTCAGGCGGTTGACAATCCCCTCCCAGAATGGGAGCAGTTTCGGGCAATGCCACCAAATGTGGGCCATGGTGCCAGGAGACCCACAACCCCTCCAGCAGGACGCGTTAGAGTTAGGGTAGATACGTTTAAGCCTCTACGGGGTAAGATACCACCGAAACAGAATCTTATGATTGAGTTCCAAAATCCTAGGAGAGGAGGATGATTTTGAGGAGTGATAAAGTATGTTATCCCATTGCTCTTTTAAAGTGAAAGTAAATGTTAGCCCTTTACAATACATCCAGGTAATATTGTATACATTAAAAATATTAAGATCGCCATATTTTTTTATTTTAATTATGTGAATTTTGACTTTTATTTTAAATTTAATTTCTCCTACCGTTATCCTTCATGCTCCGCCTATCTTACACTTCCTATGCTTCTGTGTGTTGACGTATACAGGGAGTGCAGAATTTTTAGGCAAGTTGTATTTTTGAGGATTAATTTTATTATTGAACAACAACCATGTTCTCAATGAACCCAAAAAACTAATTAATATCAAAGCTGAATAGTTTTGGAAGTAGTTTTTAGTTTGTTTTTAGTTATAGCTATTTTAGGGGGATATCTGTGTGTGCAGGTGACTATTACTGTGCATAATTATTAGGCAACTTAACAAAAAACAAATATATACCCATTTCAATTATTTATTTTTACCAGTGAAACCAATATAACATCTCAACATTCACAAATATACATTTCTGACATTCAAAAACAAAACAAAAACAAATCAGTGACCAATATAGCCACCTTTCTTTGCAAGGACACTCAAAAGCCTGCCATCCATGGATTCTGTGAGTGTTTTGATCTGTTCACCATCAACATTGCGTGCAGCAGCAACCACAGCCTCCCAGACACTGTTCAGAGAGGTGTACTGTTTTCCCTCCTTGTAAATCTCACATTTGATGATGGACCACAGGTTCTCAATGGGGTTCAGATCAGGTGAACAAGGAGGCCATATCATTAGATTTTCTTCTTTTATACCCTTTCTTGCCAGCCACGCTGTGGAGTACTTGGACGCGTTTGATGGAGCATTGTCCGGCATGAAAATCATGTTTTTCTTGAAGGATGCAGACTTCTTCCTGTACCACTGCTTGAAGAAGGTGTCTTCCAGAAACTGGCAGTAGGACTGGGAGTTGAGCTTGACTCCATCCTCAACCCGAAAAGGCCCCACAAGCTCATCTTTGATGACACCAGCCCAAACCAGTACTCCACCTCCACCTTGCTGGCGTCTGAGTCGGACTGGAGCTCTCTGCCCTTTACCAATCCAGCCACGGGCCCATCCATCTGGCCCATCAAGACTCACTCTCATTTCATCAGTCCATAAAACCTTAGCAAAATCAGTCTTGAGATATTTCTTGGCCCAATCTTGACATTTCAGCCTGTGTGTCTTGTTCAGTGGTGGTTGTCTTTCAGCCTTTCTTACCTTGGCCATGTCATGAGTATTGCACACCTTGTGCTTTTGGGCACTCCAGTGATGTTGCAGCTCTGAAATATGGCCAAACTGGTGGCAAGTGGCATCTTGGCAGCTGCACGCTTGACTTTTCTCAGTTCATGGGCAGTTATTTTGCGCCTTTGTTTTTCCACACGCTTCTTGCGACCCTGTTGACTATTTTGAATGAAACGCTTGATTGTTCGATGCTCACGCTTCAGAAGCTTTGCAATTTTAAGAGTGCTGCATCCCTCTTCAAGATATCTCACTATTTTTTACTTTTCTGAGCCTGTCAAGTCCTTCTTTTGACCCATTTTGCCAAAGGAAAGGAAGTTGCCTAATAATTATGCACACCTGATATAGGGTGTTGATGTCATTAGACCACACCCCTTCTCATTACAGAGATGCTTAATTGGTAGTAGGCTTTCGAGCCTATACAGCTTGGAGTAAGACAACATGCATAAAGAGGATGATGTGGTCAAAATACTCATTTAAAAATTGCAAAAAACCAGGCGAGTCTCCAGGCACTATAGAATAAAAGTTCAATGTTTATTGGAAACCAGATAAAAAAGTTTAAGACATAATAAACATAAAATAAGAAAGCTGAGCTGTCTTACGCGTTTCGGCTACAATTAGCCTTACTCATAGACACACTTTGTGAGCACAGACACCAGGCTTAAATAGCCAAGTGGCCGGGAAAACAAAGCCCCAGCTGAACGTAATTAGCATAAGGTGCATTCATATGTTGTACTAAGAAACTATTACAAAAGTGACAGATATGGAAAGGGAAATAAACTGGATTGTAACAATACAATGTCAAAAAGAGGCACCAGTGCAAGCATATAGATAGGGGTGTTAACCAAAGGTAATCGCTTACTATCATCAGTATTATGAATGTAAATATATATAAATAGAGCGGGCAAGGTGATCTATAATTTAAAGGAACATACCCGTATATTAAAGTGTAGAAAACAATGGCTAAAGTTAAAAAAGAACAAAACCAGGGAATCTCACATAAGTATGAATAGACATATACACTCATATAGGCTAGCAAGTCCCTCATTACAAAGTAGATATTAAACCAAATATTTTGTTTTTTGAACTTTTAAAATATTTAAAGGGACATACGCTTAAGTAGAGGTGCTTGAATCCATACCAAGCATGAATTATGCCCAATTGTAAAAGAAGTTTAACAGGACATATAGTAACATTTGGAAAGTGGTTGTAGGTTTGGGAGTGTACTCCTCATTATTTAACAAATTGGGCATAATTCATGCTTGGTATGGATTCAAGCACCTCTACTTAAGCGTATGTCCCTTTAAATATTTTAAAAGTTCAAAAAACAAAATATTTGGTTTAATATCTACTTTGTAATGAGGGACTTGCTAGCCTATATGAGTGTATACATTCATAATACTGATGATAGTAAGCGATTACCTTTGGTTAACACCCCTATCTATATGCTTGCACTGGTGCCTCTTTTTGACATTGTATTGTTACAATCCAGTTTATTTCCCTTTCCATATCTGTCACTTTTGTAATAGTTTCTTAGTACAACATATGAATGCACCTTATGCTAATTACGTTCAGCTGGGGCTTTGTTTTCCCGGCCACTTGGCTATTTAAGCCTGGTGTCTGTGCTCACAAAGTGTGTCTATGAGTAAGGCTAATTGTAGCCGAAACGCGTAAGACAGCTCAGCTTTCTTATTTTATGTTTATTATGTCTTAAACTTTTTTATCTGGTTTCCAATAAACATTGAACTTTTATTCTATAGTGCCTGGAGACTCGCCTGTTTTTTTGCAATTTTTGTTTGGATATACACTGTTACCAGGCTCGAATCTCGGCACTCAGGTGGATAGTTGGTGTATGGGGCTACGATCGTGTAGCAGGGAATTCCATTGGCGTATGCAGACTATTACGTCATGAACCAGGAAGTGCCGGATCACGCTCAGCCACAGCGTGCTTACAACAAAACACTACGGATGCTGTGAAGCGGTATGCCCTTTTGGACGGATATCGGAGCACAGGCTACAAGACCTCCAGGAGTGAGGAGCAAGTGAAAGCCAGCGGGGCAGGATATTACAAAGGCTCGCGGAGTAAGGCTAAAGCAGCAAGTTTGGTGAGTTATACACCACTCCGGTGTTTAGCCGTATTTAAACCTGCCACACCGCAGACAGAGCTCTGTTCATATTTCCACATACTGCATGATTTGCACGCACCAACAGCGTCTGGACAAGATTTATTTATTTCCCTCCCCATACACCAAACACCTTGAGCAACACTGGGAAGAGTTTCTTGCTTATATCAATTAACCCCTTGTTTTCTTCCGTGTACTCGGTGGGAAAGACTCTGTATACACGACATTACAGTGACACCTGTTGATGGACTTTCTTTGCTGTTTATATATTTACTTATCAGTTTACTTAAAGTCCTTAATATTTGTAATTATGGAAACCACTGATTTATTTTCACTGAGATCACTAACAGATATGGATATGGAAAGACTTTCTTTGGACGACACTTTCATTAAACAAACTGAATCTTTATCCATTAGTGACATTTTCTTGCAGGAGTATAGGATATGGTGGGATAAACGTGCCCTGGAGAAATATCTACAGATGAATCTCATACCAAGGGGACTGAGACTCAATAAATACCCCTCTTTTAATGTTGATGATCCAGATTTCATCAAGGACTGGAATATCATATTAAGTGAATGTTCTAGTAGACTGATGGGTCTAATTATAAGATACAAAGAGTCACAGTTAAAAAAGACCAGGGAGGATTTAGTAAACATTCAAAAGGATCTCAATGCTTTTATAGATCACCCTAAATACCCACAGTTTGATAAAATCCTACAAGAAACGATTAAAAAATTTAGAACTGACCTAGATAATTTTAAACTTAGGAAATATAACAGGGATTACGCAGACCATACCAATAATAAGGTTTACAATTGGCACCTGCGTTCTCAGTTTTCAAATATCAGACAAAGGAAATCTAGGTCTAACTCCAGATCAACTCATTCATCTAGTAAAGATAGATCTGAAAAGAGGGTCACTTTTTCAGATAATGATACTTCTGAGGATGACCGCTCAGATAATGAGAATAGATTTGACTCAAGCGGTCCCTCTGATGAAGAATTACAAGTTTTACGTCCAATTATTAAGAATGTCAGACAGGATCCCATAGTCACGAGAAACGCCCATAAGAGGGATAATTCTACCCAATTGATCTCAGTTAATGATCAAAGGAATATGGAGTTTCTCAGTGACAATGAAATGGATCCAAGACCTACTGCCACCTCAGTCCCTATAAACAACTCAGCAGATACCCAGGTTTTTCAAATTGCCACCAGAGGCATCGCAGGAGGAGGGGTAAGAGGAAGAGGGGCAGGAGGCAGAAGGGGGCGTTACAGGGGCAGGGGAAGGAGGAACAAATATACCCTTTGAAGATTATCAATTTATCTTCTATTGCTCTGACTGATGGGGAGATGGAGGTACTTAGTCTGGGTTTAGGTTATGTCCCTACAAAGAAGTTTAACCTCTTCGACACGATTGTCGATGTTAATAAACTAATTAGGAATCTTACTCTAAAAATTTTTTTTTGGGACAAACATCAGGACGATACCTCCACATCCCCCTCAGATCCACCACTATGCACCACTCAAACACATATATATGATATAGTGGACTTTCAAGAAGTGTGCGATATACTTAGTCTGCAGGATCTAAGTATTGAGGCACACACGGATTCACTTACTTTAAAAACGTCACATGCTGGTTACAAACCGAAATCAGTGTTCTACCCCATTCGTGAAAGGGGACCTTTTTAAGAAGCCTTTCACAAAAGGGTAGAACAAGATTTGATTGAGCTCCATAATAATAAAAAAAAACACCTACCCTAACTTAACAGCATTACAAAAAGAATCTTTGGATAAATTAAAATCTAGACAAGATATCACCATAAAAGATTCAGACAAGGGAGGTAGTATTGTGGTCTTGGATAGATCCAAATACATAGAGGAGGCTCACAGACAATTATATGACAGAGATGTCTATCGAATTTTGAATTCTGATCCAACAGAATTATTTAAGACAAAGTTATGGAGTCTGCTGGACGATGGCCTGGAGGATGGAGTCATAGATCAGGATACTTTGGATTTTTTATATGTTTCTAACCCTGTTGTACCAATATTTCACCACCTCCCTAAGGTACATAAATCCTTGGAGGTGGTGAAAGGGAGACCTATTGTCTCGGGTATTGGATCACTATTTGAGCAGCTATCTAGCTGGATTGACTCCCTACTGCAGCCCATTGTCCTGCAGATTCCATCATACCTACGTGACACTAAGCACCTTCTTAACTGTCTGAAACAAGTGGTTTGGAATAAAGATTGTTCTTGGTTGACAATTGACGTGGTTGGTCTGTACTCTGCCATTCCGCACGATCAAGGGCTGATAGCAGTTAGATGTCTTTTAGATCAATTAAGTAATTATGATGACACACTTAAGGAATTTATAGTCAAATCTTTAGACTTTCTCCTGCACCATAACTACTTTAAGTTTGAGAATGAGTATTTCCTCCAGAGACGTGGGACCGCCATGGGTGCTAAATTTGCACCATCTTACGCGAATATTTTCATGGCATGGTGGGAGCGGTCCCACGTCTATGGTGAGGGTAACCCATATCGAGACTGCATCAACACCTATAAAAGATATATTGATGATCTTTTGATCATCTGGACTGGCACAGAAGATCAGAAATCTGATTTTGTGTCCTTTATCAACCAGAACGAAGCAGGATTAGAATTCACCTACCAATCTGATACCCATACGACAACATATCTAGATCTCACCCTAACAGGTGATGTTGAAAAGGGCCAGGTGATCACGAACTTGTACCGCAAACCCATTTCATGCAATAATATTCTGCATGCAAAAAGCAATCATCCCAGACACACGGGTTTTGGGATAGCAAAGGGACAATTTACACGCTTGAAGCGCAACTGTACAACAGATACTGACTTTGAAACAAATAGTGAGATACTAGCCACTCAACTTTTAGAAAGAGGGTATTCAAAGAAGGTTGTCAATAGGGCTTTATTGGAGGTAAAACGCATTGACAGGTCAACCATGTTGTCAACCAATTACAACTCTTCTAGGGGTGATAAGTTTGATAAGTCTAAACCCCTTTTCACAACCACTTATAGCTCCCAATATAGGGATATCTGTGCAATCATCACCAAACATCTCCCTATACTCACGGCAGAAGATAGTCTAAAAGACTATGTTCAATCTGGGTGCAACTTTGTAGCCAAAAGAGGCTGCACCATAGGGAACATGCTTTCACCGAGTATGTTAAAGAAAAAATCTGGTACTAGCAGTTGGTTACATGTTAAGGGGCATTATAAATGCAATTTTAACAAATGTATAGCCTGTAGCTACACACGTATTACAAAAAATGTTCAATCTATGGCTACTCAAAGGGTCTATTTCCTTAAGAACTGCACCAATTGCAGGACACACAATGTAATTTATTTGGTGGATTGCACATCTTGCAGAAAACAGTATGTAGGTTGCTCGACTAGAGAAGCACGCACTAGAATCCGTGAACATCTCAACAATATTGACAATGGTATTGAGTGTTCAGATCTAGCACGACACTTTATCCACAAACACGGTAAAAATGTTAAAAGCTTTCAATGGCAGGTCATAGAGCAAATCAGGACACCAGATAGAGGAGGTGACATGACTACTAGATTACTATACCAAGAGGCATACTGGATATTCCAACGTAGAACTAGGAGACCGGAAGGTTTCAATATAGAAGGAGATGTTATTAACTTCTGGAAACGAAGCTGATTATTGGAATTCATTTGATTCTAATGGTCAAGCATTTATAAATTCAAAGAGTACATGTCACTTTTGTATTTATAACAATAAGCGTATAGATAATTTAACATTCTAATTATGTGCCTGATATCTGTCATCTTATAACCACAGTCTCCTTTCTATTATACCAAACATTTAAGTCCCAGCAATTAAGGGTTTTATCATTAGAATATGAATCTTACATCGATTTGTTAAATAATGAGGAGTACACTCCCAAACCTACAACCACTTTCCAAATGTTACTATATGTCCTGTTAAACTTCTTTTACAATTGGGCATAATTCATGCTTGGTATGGATTCAAGCACCTCTACTTAAGCGTATGTCCCTTTAAATATTTTAAAAGTTCAAAAAACAAAATATTTGGTTTAATATCTACTTTGTAATGAGGGACTTGCTAGCCTATATGAGTGTATATGTCTATTCATACTTATGTGAGATTCCCTGGTTTTGTTCTTTTTTAACTTTAGCCATTGTTTTCTACACTTTAATATACGGGTATGTTCCTTTAAATTATAGATCACCTTGCCCGCTCTATTTATATATATTTACATTCATAATACTGATGATAGTAAGCGATTACCTTTGGTTAACACCCCTATCTATATGCTTGCACTGGTGCCTCTTTTTGACATTGTATTGTTACAATCCAGTTTATTTCCCTTTCCATATCTGTCACTTTTGTAATAGTTTCTTAGTACAACATATGAATGCACCTTATGCTAATTACGTTCATCTGGGGCTTTGTTTTCCCGGCCACTTGGCTATTTAAGCCTGGTGTCTGTGCTCACAAAGTGTGTCTATGAGTAAGGCTAATTGTAGCCGAAACGCGTAAGACAGCTCAGCTTTCTTATTTTATGTTTATTATGTCTTAAACTTTTTTATCTGGTTTCAAATAAACATTGAACTTTTATTCTATAGTGCCTGGAGACTCGCCTGGTTTTTTGCAATTTTTGTTTGGATATACACTGTTACCAGGCTCGAATCTCGGCACTCAGGTGGATAGTTGGTGTATGGGGCTACGATCGTGTAGCAGGGAATTCCATTGGCGTATGCAGACTATTACGTCATGAACCACGAAGTGCCGGATCACGCTCAGCCACAGCGTGCTTACAACAAAACACTACGGATGCTGTGAAGCGGTATGCCCTTTTGGACGGATATCGGAGCACAGGCTACAAGACCTCCAGGAGTGAGGAGCAAGTGAAAGCCAGCGGGGCAGGATATTACAAAGGCTCGCGGAGTAAGGCTAAAGCAGCAAGTTTGGTGAGTTATACACCACTCCGGTGTTTAGCCGTGTTTAAACCTGCCACACCGCAGACAGAGCTCTGTTCATATTTCCACATACTGCATGATTTGCACGCACCAACAGCGTCTGGACAAGATTTATTTATTTCCCTCCCCATACACCAAACACCTTGAGCAACACTGGGAAGAGTTTCTTGCTTATATCAAAATACTCATTTGCCTAATAATTCTGCACTCCCTGTAGAGCGGTCCCACCCGCTCTATACGTAGGTCAAATGCACGTTCACAAGCACAGTGCGCATTGCGCATGCGTGAATTGCAGATCTTAACTTCAATTTGCATGAGACTCTGTGATGATCCGGTGTACAAAGCGCATGCGTGAATCGCGGGGGAGACCTAGTTGCCGAGACGCAGTCTAAACTGATGACATCCTCTGCTGTTCTCAAAGAAAAGGTGTGCGCATGCGTGAATCATGACCGCGCTTCCTAAACAATGATGTCAAAACAGATTTGCCGCATGCGCAATTCAACACATAGGCGGATGACGTCGGCCTCACGGCCGCCTAATGGCCAGAAAGTCAATTGGTCGATGTTAAAACGTCATCAGGAAGTAAAATGAGAGACAAAAAACGGGTTGAATTGTCTGAAAATAGACTTTGAGGCGAAAATGGCATTTACATCAAAATTAGTACAATTAGTACTTCTAAGGAACATGATTCCTTTGGTATAATTCCCTTATTAAATTTGGCATTTATTGGAACGGGTGTCATAGGAGATATTAATGTGGTGATTCCCTTAGCCTTCAATCTGATTGTATCCCACGTGCGAAAGATATGGGCATATAACGAGGACAATCTGGCCCAGATGGGTCTACATGTATGCTTGATCCAGCAGAGCGGACCTATCGCTGGGGCCCCAACACACAGGAATCTATGGACATCCAAGCCTTCGTATATGTATTTTCATGCCATTCTAATACTCTTTGTGAGACTACTGCTTTGTAGTATTGTGAAATCATAGGTACTCCTAGCCCTCCCTTCCTCAATGGTTTCATGAGGACTCTTTTACTGATACGAGGTTTTATATTCCCCCATATGAATGTGTTTATCAGAGATTGGATTTGACTTAGATAGGACGTCGGGAGATGTATCGGGGCAGCTTGAAGGATATATAAAAGTTGAGGCAGGGTGGTCATCTTAACCGACTGAATCCTGCCCCACCAGGAGAGGGGTTTATTTTGCCATGAATCAAAATCCCTCTTGAGTTTGTGTAAAATATGTAAGTAGTTGTATTTAAAAAGTTTATTCACTGACGGAGTAAGATATATCCGTACGGTTTCTATTTTGGACCAAAGACCACTTCTCACCATCTCTCCTATATTTTATTTTCTTTTAATTCACTTATCTCTTCTTTTAAGTGTTTTAATGTATCCCCAACTACTCATTATTATACTTAATAACATATGTTTTTGTTGACAGGTATACACTATTGAATCAATCTAATTTTGATTATATGATTACCTACCTCTCTATATTCACTTATATGCTACAGCAAACTTCACTGATGGGTTGTTTTCTTGATGGGAGGAGTTTTATATATTATTTAAACACACGTTTCGATATTGATTGTTTGAGAAAGGGGTGCTCTACCCCGAAATGTCCCAGAAAAAAAATAAAAATGTTTTGATTATGTTTCTGTTGGATACATATACAGTACATGGTTTAAAAAACAAAAAAACCATACACAAGCAGAAATGACTATGCACAAGATGTATTTATTGGTACTGAGCTACTTAACAGAATTCCCATCTTCAGTACAGTAGCATTACTTAGTTGCAAAAATAAGATTTTAGAAACAAAATCTGTGTAAAAAAGGCTTATACAAAAGTGAAATGCAAGTGTCAGACTAGACAAGTGTTTAACAGAAATCATTTTTAACTTCTAAAGTGCAAATATCTTCTAACTCTGAACTGTATGAATTTATAAAATATAGTATGCTGAATGATGCAGTAATAAAAATGCACAGCATAAGATGTACTTTGCTTTGTATTATGTTGGACACAGCTGTCAAACATGGTAGTCGCTCTCCTAAAGATATCAGGAATTTGACCATTAATTTAAAAAGCACTAAAGATTTTAAAATGAATCACTGTGTTAGGAAAGCTGGGTAACAGTAGTACATGGAAGGTCCGCCTGGCAGTG
Source organism: Bombina bombina (assembly GCF_027579735.1). NCBI lineage: Eukaryota > Metazoa > Chordata > Amphibia > Anura > Bombinatoridae > Bombina > Bombina bombina. The sequence continues at coordinate 44,335,870 of NC_069501.1, forward strand.
GGCTAAATAAGATGCCAGCATACAGAGATTCTATTTGTAATTGGATGAACATCTCTTGCTCAGAAATAGCCAATTTCTTCCTCCTTAGTCTTGCACTCCTTGAAACCTGAAAGGGTCACTTTTTTCCCATCATGAGGAAGAGATTCATGGATACGCACATGAAAATATTCATTACCTCCTACCTGTATCTGTGAAGAGAAGTAGAACAATGTTTATTAGACACACACAAGGTTACAGACCATATCTTTAAGATGGACCTTATCATCATCAGTTATTTGTGCCAAAAGCTTCATCAGCAATATAACACGGGTATAATAAGCAAAGGCAGCATTTATGAGAAGCAAATGAATAGAGGACCCTGTCAAGAGTTGCCCTGTGGCAGATCACCTTATGAGAAAGAAAAAAAAAAAAAAAAAAAGGAGAGAAAGAAAAAAAGAGAAAGGGCATGCGTGGGTGGGGTAAGGATGTTATTGTCAACAGTTATAGAAAGTTGGGGGGTCAAGATTGTGGAGCGAGGGGGGAATAAGGAGCTCAGTTTTAGAGATTTAGCTTAAGTCAGTGAGAGAACATCCAGAATGAAATATTAGAAAGACAGATAGTGACAAGTTGGTAAGGAATGTGAAAGGTCTGGTGCAGAGCGGTAGATTTCCACAAAGTGGCAGACGATGCTCCAGAGAAGGCTACACCAAAGTTACGATTAGACAGGAAGGAGAACCATGCAAATGCCAACGTATATGAGGGTTTGAGGCAAGAGAGGGTGGTCAACAGTATTAAAGGCTGCAGACAGATTGAGAAGGATTAACAGAGAGACATAGCGTTTAGATATTGCTGTAAGTAGGTCATTAGTAACCTGATTGTAGTATATGCAGAGTGGTGGGGGAGAAATCCAGATTGCAATAGATCAAAGATGGAGATTAATGTAGGGAAGCGCAATCGACATGTATTTACCACTAGCCCTTCTAGAGGTTTGGAAGCAAAGGGCGGAGTAGGAAAATAGGGTGGCAGTTTGAGGGGGGAGGATAGATAAAGAGGTTGTTTTTGAGGATAGGTGTGACTAGAGTATGTTTAAGGAATGAGTGAAATATACCAGAGCTGAACGACAAAAATAAGTGTGTGAGGATTGGAATAAGAGTAGGGGAGGGTATGGGATTAAGAGGGACATGTAGTGAAATAAGAAGATACAAGGGCAGAAACTCAAAGGGATACTAATACCAAATTTTTTCTTTAATGATTCAGATGGAGCATGCCATTTTAAGCAACTTTCTAATTTACTCCTATTATCAAATTTTCTTCGTTCTCTTGGTATCTTTATTTGAAAAAGCAGGGATGTAAACTTAGGATCCCACCCATTTTGGCTAAGCATCCTGAGTAGCGCTTGCTGATTTGTGGCTAAACCACCAATGTGCTGAACCAAAAATAGGCGGGCTCCTAAGCTTAGATTCCTGCATGTCATATAAAGATAGCAAGAGAACGAAGGAAATTTGATAATAGGAGTAAATTAGAAAGTTGCATGCTCTATCTGAATCATGAAAGAAAAAATAATTGGGTTTAGTATCCCTTTATTGTTAAGTAACAGGAGCAAAATATCAGAATTTGTGGCTATATGGGTGCTGGCAGTTTGCTAAGAAATAATTTAATTTCAGATGGAATCAAATTTGCTTTTGAAGTGGCTGGCAAATTAAAAACTTGTTGCATTCTCTATTGGGTTTCATTTAGTGTGGAATTTAGTGTGGGGATTGAATGATGAGAGAGTACTAGGGAGTTCAGTGATGTTGTAAATGCGGAGGACAATTGAAATTTGTAAAGTGTGAGACGGCTGAAAATCAGAACAAGGGAGTGTTCGATGAGTGGGAGTAAGCGACGCACCCGTCTGAAACTTCTCTATGAATAGAACTTACTAATATTTTAAATCTTGTGGTTTGTTTTTAGCCTGGCTCTAAGTCAAGGCAACAATAGCAGGTGTGTGCAAAATAAAATAGCAGTGATATTAGTTGTGTGTGTCTTGTAGTAAAGCAGATGTAGAATTCTGCTCCTTACATTTACATGTGGGTATAATAGACCATAATTACCTTGATGAAGTAGTTTGTCCCAGCAACCACTTGAGTTTTGAATGAAACGACTATAAATTTGCCAAAGTTCTTCCCAGACTGCTTTTCAATGTCTGACCTCACCTACAAAGCAAGAAAAAAAAGTTTGTTATTAGCAACCATAATCAATCAAGGATTAAGATAAAGATCTATGTTTTTGTTGATATATTTTGCACAACCCCAATTTAATAATTTAGCGTTTTCTTTTTACAGGCTTATTGTTTATGCTCACAGAAGTATGCAGCACCCGTTTGGACACAATTTACATAGTTATTGTCTAACATGCCAGTATTACTCAGTACCCCTTCAATACCACACTGAGATGAGACATTATCAAGTTATCTGCTGCTGAGACAACAGGTTAAATTATACTTGTCACAACTATATAAGTATTTTATGGCTATGAGTAATGTGTTACTAAGAGACACTATACAATTTGATTCCAATGACTCGTTATAGCAGCTGCAGAGTATGAAAATGTACTTTTTTTTAATATATGAAATTGTCGGGGTTTTATTTGCTCTTTAAAACCATAGCCCATTTAAAGGAGCTGAGCTTACATGTAGAGCCGGCCTTATCTCTCGCTCTATATACACAATTATCTTATCATTGTCTGTAAACACAACGCCCAATGCTTAGAGAGAACAGCTGAAAAATATGCACATTTTAGTGCCTATCTCCCAAGTCGTATTTCTTCTGCTGGCTCTTGATGACATAACTTCTGTACAATTTACTGCAGTATTGAAATGTTCTAATACAGGTGGTGGTTCCAAAAGTATAAAAAAAGTAAACAAATTTATAATGGAACATTGGGAACACATTAACAAGTGGATAACTTGTTTTTTTTATTTATTTTACCAGCACACATTTCTTTTAATACAGTCGCTTGCGTTTCACTTTTCTTGCAATCTTAGAGACAGTGTAGTCAAAATTAAACTTTAATGATTCAGACAGCGCACAACTTTCCAATTTACTTTTATCATCAAATTTGCTTTGTTCCCTTTGTTATTCTTTGTTGAAAGCTAAACCTAGGTAGGCTCCTATGCTAATTTCTAAGCCCTTGAAGGCTGCCTCTTATCTCAGTGCATTTTGACCGTTTTGTTACAGCTAGACAGCGCTAGTTCATGTGAGTCATAGAAAAGATTGTGCTCACTCCTGTGGAAATACTAGGAGTCAACACAGATTGGCTAAAATGCAAATCTGTCAAACTAAACTGAAATAAGGTGGCAGTCTGCAGAGGCTTAGATAGTAATACAAGGTAATCACAAAGGTAAAATGTGTATTAAAGGGACACTATACCCAAACATTTTCTTTTATGATTAAGGTAGAGAATACAATTTTAAACAACATTCCAATTTACTTCTATTACCTAATTTGCTTCATTCTTTTGATATACTTTAAAGAAGAAATAGCAATGCACACAGTGAACCAATCACAGGAGGCAGCTATGTGCAGCTACTAAGCATATCTAGATATGCTTTTCAGCAAAGAATATCAAGAGAATGAAGCAAATTAGATAATAGAAGTAAATTAGAAAGTCGTTTATAATTGTACGCGCTTTCTAAATCATGAAAGAAAAAATGTGGGTTTCATGTCCCTTTAATATAACAGCGTTGATTATGCAAAACTGGGAAATGGGTAATAAAGGGATTATCTGTTTTTTTTTTAAACAATACAAATTCTGCAGTAGGCTGTCCCTTTAAAGGTACATAAAAGTGTTCTAATGAATTAACATTTACCTTCTCATTTTAAGCCTCCAGTAGAGGTTTGAAACCTAAAAAGCTAACCAGAATACTCCAGTAAATGGCCTGTCCTGCCCATAGACTGGCACCAAGTGGCAGATTCACTGGATCTCTGCAGTAAATACACATTGATACAAATGCTGCCAGGGTAAATCTGAGAACATCCCATAATATCCCTGGTGATCAAACTGCAAGAATCAACCCCACATTTATTTTACAAAGTAAAGAATCTAGAACTCACATGTTGGTGAGAAATGATGTACTGTAAACCCTGTTTAACCCCTCAGCTGCCATAAGGGTCTCACGCAGAATATGTTAATGTCACCAAACCTAAAACAAGAATTTGAATTCTCCCCACTATACTTTATGTATTACACTTTACAAAGAATAAATAGTCTCAGGGACTTCTGGCAATAAAAAAACCCACACCCCACTTATTAGCGTTACTCTAACACTGGGATATTAAATAGAACCTGGTGGTCAGCGATTTTTTTTTCTCTCTTTAGGAGAGGCACAGTCTACTCTAATTGCAAAAGCGCTTAGATAATAATGCACCGGCACACCAAAGGTTAAAAGAGATTGAATTTTCGGATACGTACGTACCTTGTCTGCGATAGCCTGTACTTCTGGGGTAGCCGGATGGGCATTTCCGAGTCCTCCAGCCAATCCTCCAGGCAGAGCCATTGTGCTGAGTGAATAGAAGAATGATGACTCTCCGCTGACGGACCGCGGTATTTATAGGGCTAGGTGCGGAGCCTACAGTCAGTACAATGGGTGGGGAGTCACGGCTGCTATATAAACAGAGGCGCGCCCTATTTTATAGGGGCGTAATCACAAATCGCTCAGGTTACAGTGTAGTTCGGCATGGTATGTACGGTACTGTTGTTATAGTCTGTTTAATAAGAGCAGTTCCTCACGGCGCGTGACCGAAGGGGAGGAGCGAGAGCGCGGGGCTTTGGAGGAGCTATTGCTAATAGGGGAAGAGACAGCGGCCCTTAATATCAGGTTCTGTGTGGGCACCAACCTAAAACAGAAACGCTAACAGTGTATTATATACATAGTAAAAAGGTTGCAATATACTCGTTATTTATATTGCCCCCTTTACTGTAATTTAACACTGAAAATGTGTTATTTATTCTTAAAGGGACATCAAACAGCTGGGTACCACTACATCTTTATGGTTACTGCTTACCATGCTAGTCTCTTTCCTCCCGTGTCTGCAGCTCTCTTCAAATCCATTAGCTTATTTTAACCCTTGTGAGCTGGTTAGTTCTGCATCTTCACAATGTGCGTCATCATCAAGGAGTTTAACCCTTCACTACCTGGAATTTCAGACAAAGTCCCAAAATACAAGAGAAGTTTTAGCATTTTTGCTATCACTCTGTTTAAACAGAAATTGAGCCTTTTTTTTTTTGACTTACCTATGGAAAAAAATAATATATATATATATTTTTTTTTTCACAGCATCTCACAAAAGTGAGTACACCCCTCACATTTTTGTAAATATTTTATTATATCTTTTCATGTGACAACACTTGAGGAAATGACACTTTGCTACAATGTAAAGTAGTGAATGTACAGCCGGTATAACGGTGTAAATTTGCTGTCCCCTCAAAATAACTCAACACACAGCCATATAAAGAGAGCTTTCAGAGGATGACAGTTTCAGCTAGCTATTTATTCAGAGAAATCAGAAATGATTGTAAAAGGACCCCAAAAATTAACAAAAAAAATATAAAGATTATCACATTCCACAAAAACTTGTAGCATTCTAACTGTAGTAAAAAAATCATAACATTTGTTCATTGGTATCATGTGATTCAGCTAAGGAAAGTGGAGGGCTGATTAAGCACGCAGCAACTTAAGGGTTAACTTTTGACTTAGTTGCTACGTGCATTAATGCATGTGTGTGCTGCTGGTCTGACAGCTAGAGGGAGATGTTGCACAACCTATATTTAAGAGCTGTAGGCAGGAAGTAGGGTCACTAACCTGTTTTCTGTCTTGCAGGTGGAAGCATGGTGAAGCCTCGTCGCACTTCCAGTCCTCCAAGGCGTTTTTGTGAAGAGCAGGATTCACCTGAAAAGAGAAGGAGGACATTAGCCTATACTATGGGTGATATCATTCCTCCCTCTCCCTCTGTTCCCTCAGCTATGCCTTTTCCTCATGCTACTTATGCTCTCCTGTCCTCTTCTCTCCCTGCTCCCCCTCCCCCCTCTTTTCTCCCTGCCTATTCTATATCCCTTCCTTCTTCTTCTGTCTCTTCTTCTGTAATTTTTTCCTCCCCTTCTGCTATGCCTGTAGTTTCCTTTTCTTCCTCTCTGGCGGTTCCTATCTTTTCTTCCACCCCTTCTTTCTTCCCTGCGCCTACCAGGACTTCTTATTTCCCCTTAGGCAACCCCCCTCAACCATCCATCCCTCCCAACAGCTTGCCGTTTTCAGCCCCTGCATCTTGTATGCATGGGGGGACCGGTCCTGCTGCTCCTGCTGTTCCGGATCGTCACATGGTGGAGGGGGACCCCATGTCCCCCTTGCTTCTTAGTGACACCGGTCTGTCCGATGGATCCGACTCTCCTCCTCTGACTGCCGGTCAGAGGGTTGTCGGCGGTGGAGAGGCGGATCCTGGGCCTTCTAATGCTGGGCCTTCTAATGCTCCGCCCCCGGTGACATCACGCGCCCTCCGGGTCTTGGCGCCATCTTGCTCAGAGAGAGCCCGCGCGCAGAGACCGGAGGCTGCGCATCCAGCTGTGTTAACCAGGCCAGGCAACAATCGGATACCCTCCCAGGTAAGTGGGGTATCCGGTACTGGCAATAGGGGTAAGGGGGAGGTTGTGAGCTACAGGAAGGGCCAAGGGGCTTGCAAAAAAGGAAAAGGTCCTCTCAAAGCAGTTGCAGAGGTCAGTAAGCCAAAACGAACTAGAAAAGGGCAGTTAGGAAGGGACATCAAGCAGTAGATTTAACCCCCACTGGGAAGCGCATAAATAAATCAGGGGGATACATGAATATTTTGGCCAGCTTAAAAAAGAGACTATTAGCCAGGGGCCCAGGCAGTTTACAGGGGGTAGGTGTATCGCAGGGTCAGGGAGCGCAGAACCTTATTGTCGATTCCAGTGATACCCACACTTGCCCTATTGTATTGCAGGTTGCGATGGCATCGACGGCATCTACATCGGCCGCAATATCAAGTCAAGCCGGGACGTCAGCTGCAGTGGTGATCCCCGCAGCAAGGCAGACACCTCGACCTACGCCTTTGGTGTCGGTTCCTGCGTCATCCGGAGCTGAATCAGCCGCTGGAGCTGGTGAGTCCTTGATTGCACCACACTGTAAGGGGGTGGATGGTTTCTCTACAGGGGACTCTGATAGTTCGTCAGGTTTCAAGGACAAAGGTCAGCGCAAGCTGTTTAGGTATATTAGGAAGATAGCGGACGCAAAGGGGGCCAGCGTGGTAGGCTCAGTTAGTTTAGGGGCGTCAAGTGGATCCCAGGGACTTTCAGTCCCGGGTTCCCTGCCGGGTAGTCAGGCTACCTCATCGAAGTCGCTAGGGGCCAGCACGTCGGATACTTATCTGTGCATCGTGCATTCGCTCCATTCCCATCTCAAACCACGCATAGCCAGACGTATTAAGGAGGGGAGGTACGTTAAGATCTTTGAGCTGTCTAGGCTAGCGCAGGATTTGAAAGAGAGGGTCGAGGAGGGGTCTGGCGACAAGAAAGCCAAGAGACCTGAGACATACGAAGAATGGATGCGGTGCTTCCGAGTATTAGCTTCCTGTTATTTGGAAGCTAACCCTCAACATAACCTGAATATCCTCAAGTATATGGAGGTCATCGATGACATCCATACAAGAGGTAAAGGGACAGCATGGCGTCAGTATGACGCCGAGTTCCGGCGCAGGTTGGAATCTAATCCGATTCTTCATTTTGGAATGAAGGAGATGGATTTGTTCTCGGGTCTGGAGCTATCAGACAGCGCAGTCATTTCCCCCACGAGGCCGGCGTTGCCTAGCATGCCGAATAGGCAGTTTAGACGGCAGGGGGGGAGAGAGTGTTGGAAGTTCCAAGAGAAGCAGTGTGATAAGGGAACTCAGTGTCTCTTTCGTCACATCTGCATCTACTGCAGCGGGGCCCACGCGGGCACTGAGTGCCCCAGGCGTCGTGATTCAAGCGGGGGGAGGCCCCCATTTAGACCGCAAGCTGCGGGAAAGGGCGCATACACCCCTGAGGCTAGGGGAAATTTGTAGCTTGCTTAGGGAATATCCAGATCAGGTAGCGGCTGGCTTCCTTAGATCCGGTTTGTCGTATGGTTTTTGCATCCCAGTTAAGCGCCCCGTTTTTTCCTCCCCTATAATTCGCAATCTTAAATCGGTTACTCAACATCCGCAGGCCGTGGCGGATAAGATAGCCAAGGAAGTGGCGTTAGGGCGCATGGCCGGCCCTTATTTAAGTGCCCCTTTGGGGAATTTAGTTGTCTCCCCTCTAGGCATAGTGCCAAAGAAAGAGCCCAGGAAGTTCAGGCTGATACAACATTTGTCTCACCCTGAGGGTGCGTCCGTGAACGACGCGCTTGACAAGGGAGACACGTTTCTTACCAATCCTTTGAATCCGCGCTGGCGGTTATTCAAGGGTTGGGGCGAGGGACGGAGATGGCGAAGGTTGACATAGAATCTGCTTTTCGCCTCCTACCTATCCATCCGGGGAGTTTCTATCTGATGGGGTGCAGGTTTCAGGATCGGTACTACGTGGACCGCTGCTTACCAATGGGTTGCGCCATTTCGTGCACTTACTTTGAATTATTTAGTTCCTTTTTGCATTGGGCAGTGGTTCGCGAGTCCGGACTGGAACATGTGGCGCATTATTTAGATGATTTCTAGTTGATGGGTAGGGCAGGATCTGGGGATTGCGCAAGGTTGCTTGATAGTATGATTCATCTTTCTTCGCGCCTAGGCGTTCCTTTGGCAGCGGAAAAGACAGAAGGGCCTTGTACGCGTATTGTCTTCCTGGGTATCGAAATCGATACCATGAAGGGAGAATGTAGGTTGCCTAGGGCTAAGATTGACTCTGCATTGGCAGCCATTCTAGCTATCAGGGAGGCTGGGAGGTCCACGCTGCGTGACTTTCAGTCTCTTCTTGGCCTCTTGAATTTCGCGTCCAGGGTGATTCCTATGGGCAAGATTTTTAATCGCAGAATGGAGGCGGCGACCAGGGGACTTAGATTACCTAGGGCCCCGGTTAGGATTTCTGCAGATATCTTGAGTGACCTGTCAGTCTGGTCCTCATTTCTGCGCGATTTCAATGGCGTAAGGATTTGGTTACCCAAGCCGGTCAGCAGCCAACAGCTGCACCTATATACCGACGCTGCTGGGGGTCAAGGTTTAGGTGCCTATTTTGAAGGTTCGTGGTGCGTGGCGCCGTGGCCGGCCGCATGGGGAAGCAGGGGGTTGTTAAAAAAACTTGACACTGCTGGAGCTTTTCCCCATCTTAGTAGCTGTTGAGCTGTGGCACGGGCGCTTACAGAACCGAGCGGTTACTTTTTGGTGCGATAACCTGAGCGTTGTGCACGCTATCAACAGGCTATCGGCTTCTTCCCCCCCTGTAGTTAACGTGCTGCGCCAGCTTGTCCTGCTCTGTCTGCGACATAACATTATGTTCACGGCGAGGCATGTTCCCGGGGTCCGCAACGTGATAGTGGATTCGCTGTCCAGGGGTCAGTGGGATAGGTTTAGGGAGTCGGCGCCTGCAGCTGAGGCGCGGGGTGACGTTTGTCCTGCTTATCTCTGGCAGGTGGTGAGTTCTGGGGAACTGCGTTAAGGTTGCTGCAAGGGTCGCTGGCGGCGAGAACATGGCATTCATATCGCAAGTATTGGGCCGAATGGGAGGACTTTCTGTCCATGCAGGGTTTATCCTGGAGCACGCCAGGCGTGCACAGCTTTTTGCAGTGGGTGGTGTGTTTACATGAGAAAGGCATGGTGCCGGGCGCCATAGGCAGCAGAGCAGCGGCTGTTTCTTTCTTTTCCAAGTTGTATGGAGTCCCAGATATGTCGAAGTCTTTTCTGGCCAGGGCAGCCATCAAAGGGGCACATAGGGTTACAGTGGTTAGAAAGGATATCAGGGAACCAGTAACTAGGGATAGGCTGTTGAGTATGATGAAGGTCCTCCCGACTGTCTGCAGTTCGGAGTATGAGGTTGTCCTCTTTGCAGCAGCATTTGCTCTGGCATACTTCGCTGCGCTGTGTGTCAGCGAATTAGTAGCTCCATCCAAAATCGCTAGCGGGTCTGCGCTGCTGATGGAGCATGTTAGACTTGAAGGGGACGTTGTCCTGGTATTTGTGGCACGATCCAAGACGGATCAGTTGGGGAAAGGGAAATGGCTCAATTTGCTATCGCAGGTGGAGCCATTAATTTGCCCGGTTCAGTGCTGTAAAAAGTATACAGAGGTCAGGCCAAAGGTGGAGGGTGCGTTTCTGGTCCACGGTAACGGTTCCTTCTTATCAGTTTTTCAATTTAGGGTGGTTTTGAGAAAGGTAGTCTTGAGCTTAGGATGGGACCCCTCGGTGGTTGCCCCGCATTCGTTTAGGATCGGGGCTGCCACTGACGCGGCCATGGCAGGGTCTTCAGAGAGGGAAATCAAGGTTTTAGGGTGATGGGCTTAAGACAAGTTTGTAGCGTGATGTTGTTGTTTAATGCGTTTAGATAAGTTCCATTTGTTATTGTTGGGTAGGTTTGAGGAAGCCAGGTTTGTTCTATTTCTTTATTATTACAAGTGGAAGACGCCCGTGCATGAGAGTATGGATTGTGGGGCATTCGTATGTCCATTGGGCTGCCTTGTGTGCAGCGGCAAGCGCAGGAGGTTTGCAGTTGGGGTTGCCAGCAAGGAGGATAGGAATCCGGTGGCTTGGCAAGCGAGGGATGATGTGGTCGGAGTTGCCGACCCAAGTGGCAGAGGCCAGAAGGCGTTGGGGGCGCCCTCGTGATTGTTTTACATTTGGGGGAAAATGATGTTGGGACCATGCCCATGGGGGATTTGGCGAGTATGATGATAGCAGACATCAGATGGTTGGCGACCCAGTTTCCTGAGGTCAGGATTGTGTGGTCCCAGATTATCTCCAGGAATGTTTGGAGGCATATGAGCTCACACAAGGCAGGCTTTAGAGTGAAGAGGAAGCTCAATAGGGACATTAGCAAGGCTGTGTTAGCAGATGGGGGGAAGGTCATCACTCACGATAACATCCGAATTGACACCCCAGGGCTTTTCCGGAGGGACGAAATACACCTTTCGGATGTAGGGAATGATTTGTTTTTGGGGAACATCAGACGGTCTCTGGCTTCACTGAGTTTGTAGTGGCGGCAAGAGTTCCGTGTCCTCTTTGGGTGGCGGCAGAAGGGGTGCGACAAACATCCAGTAGGGACAGCCTGGGGGGGTAATAAGAGGAGGGGGACAGGCGAGCACATGCAACGACAGCCGCAAGGGCCGACGCTCGGTGGCTCCCTGCACGATCCCTCCTAAAAAATCCCCTAGGCTGTCGGGTTTGGGGGGCGTCCCCCATTCCCTTAGGGCGGTCGCACCCCTTGCTTTGGAGTTGTAGGACAGGGGTGCCTTTTTTCTTGCCAGCCAACGTTATTTGTTTATTAGGTTATTTATTAAGTTATTTGTTTAATAAATGCAACCCCTCTCCCCGGACGGGGGAAGGGTTTTTTTCTCCCATAACTGGTGTCCGCGTCTTTATTGGGTTATTGGGGTTAAGTGTGTTTTTTCCACGTAGCAGGTAAGAGCTAGAAAGTTTTACCATTAGACCACACATATTTTTAAAAAGGTATTTTTCTGCAGCTATGATGCAATTGGCTAACTTATTTGGTATAGCAGAACTGCCCAAATTCTCAAAATTAACCCCCAAAACTATATATATTTCTAAAGTAGGCAACCCAAGGTATTGATCTAGGCTCTTTTTGGTATATTTGATACCACTATTTGGCCGCCAAATACGATCATATAAAAAAAATTCGTTAAAGGGACAGTGAAGTCCAGAATAAACTTTCATGATTCAGATAGGGCATGCAATTTTAAACTTTCCAATTTACTTTAATCACCAATTTTGCTTTGTTCTCTTGGTATTCTTAGTTGAAAGCTAAACCTAGGTAGGCTCAAATGCTAATTTCTTAGACCTTGAAGGCCGCCTCTAATCAGAATGCATTTTTACAGTTTTTCACCACTAGAGGGCGTTAGTTTGTGTGTGTCATATAGATAACATTGAGCTCACGCACGTGAAGTTACCTAGTAATAAGCACTGATTGGCTAAAATGCAAGTCTGTCAAAAGAACTGAAATAAGGGGGCAATCAGCAGAAGCTTAGATACAAGGTAATCACAGAGGTAAAGTGTGTATTATTATAAATGTGTTGGTTATGCAAAACTGGGGAATGGGTAATAAAGGGATTATCTATCTTTTTAAACAACAACAATTATGGTGTTGACTGTCCCTTTAACTTTTTTGTAAACTTTAGGATTCTCACTGAAATTATTTGCATACCACTTGTGCAGTCATAAGACAAATGGTTGTACAAACTTCTCTGGGGTCCCCTTTGTTCAAAAACAGCAGACAGGCATGGCTTTGCTATTGTTTTTAGCAAGTAGAAGGCTGCTAATTGCAGCTGCGCACCGCAGTTCTGAAATTACTGGCAGTGTAGGTTCAGTTTAGCTGTAGTGTAGAGATTATCCTCCCACTTGACAGCTCCCACCCCCTGATTTCTCCAAACAGCTAGCCTCCCTCACCTCCCACTGGTCACCACTGTCTTAGGTACTGGTAGACTGTCTGCCAGTATGAAGTTTAGGGATATTATTATAATTTTTTAAATTTCTGTACTGCAGGGAACCATTCTCACCCACACACCTCCCTGATCCCCCAAAACAGCTCTTTAACCCTTCAACTCTCCCACTACTGGCTTCCATCTTTGTTACTGGCAGCTAGCCAAGACCACACTTTCCTTAGTGTAGGGCCCAGATCCCTACCTCTCCCTTCCTCATCGCATAGCGGCCTATCCCTTCCTTATCCTGTTTCCGTAGTGAAGGAACCCCGCCTCGCTGGGCTGGTCTACCCTAGGGTTGCCACCTGTCCCTTAAAATACAGAACACTTATAAGTTACACATGCTGCAGGGTGTGCAGGGAGGAATATGAATAGTGCTGTCCAGAAACACAATACATGTTCCTCCTTGCACACCCTGCAGCATGTGTAACTCATAAGTGTCCAGGAAAACATGGCTGAGGTGGCAACCCTAGTCTACCCACATGACTGTGCGTGCCTGCACATGCCAGATACAAGCTCCCATGCAAGTCCTGGGACTAGCATCCTTATTTCCTCATCCTGTTTCCGTAGTGTAGGGAACCCTCCTCGCCTCGCTGGGCTGGTCCACCCACATGACTAGATGCAAGCTCCCATGCAAGTTCTTGGACTAGCATTCTGATTGGCTGCTAAAAGTCCCTTTACAATGGGATATGGCCACTGAGGAAATTTTTAGGTAAAATATCTTCCTTTTTTACATAGAGATATTCAGGTGATATTTTCTAATCAGCTTTTTACAGCTATGCTGCATCTTTTTCAAGTGCTTCAACATTTGGGTATTATGTTATTATTATTAACAGACAAGATATTCATTATACCTTAACTGGAGCACAGGTGAAATAATCAGCCCACCCATCAACTGATTAAGCTCTAATTAAGATATACGGTATAATCAATAGGGTCTGGAGTTGGGAAACACATATTTTCCTAAGGGCTTTTTAATATTTGTTTTGTATCTTTTAAACAAATTTAATTTATTTAATAAAGCTTCATCTTTCTTTTGTTCAAGCTAAGCCAAAGCACAAGGTACAGCTATCAAACAATCATGAACAAAGGTACTCCAGCCTTGGCAGGTTTCATAAAAAAACCTTTATTAAACCATGGTCCACACAAAAAACAATGTTTCAGACCTGTACTAGGTCCTTAGGCCTAGATTTAGAGTTTGGCGGTAGCCGTCAAAACCAGCGTTAGAGGCTCCTAACGCTGGTTTTTACCGCCCTATGGTATTTGGAGTCAGTCAGGAAAGGGTCTAACGCTCACTTTGCAGTCGCGACTTTTCCATACCGCAGATCCCCTTACGTCAATTGCGTATCCTATCTTTTCAATGGGATCTTTCTAACTCCGGTATTTAGAGTCGTGGCTGAAGTGAGCGTTAGAAATCTAACGACAAAACTCCAGCCGCAGAAAAAAGTCAGTAGTTAAGAGCTTTCTGGGCTAACGCCGGTTTATAAAGCTCTTAACTACTGTGCTCTAAAGTACACTAACACCCATAAACTACCTATGTACCCCTAAACCGAGGTCCCCCCACATCGCCACCACTCGATTAAATTTTTTTAACCCCTAATCTGCCGACTGCCACCTACGTTATACTTATGTACCCCTAATCTGCTGCCCCTAACACCGCCGACCCCTATATTATATTTATTAACCTCTAACCTGCCCCCCACAACGTCGCCGCCAGCTGCCTACAATAATTAACCCCTAATCTGCCGACCGCAAAGCGCCGCCACCTACATTATAGCTATGTACCCCTAATCTGCTGCCCCTAACACAGCCGACCCCTATATTATATTTATTAACCCCTAATCTGCCCCCCACAACGTCGCCTACACTTATTAACCCCTAATCTGCCGAGCGGACCGCACCGCTATTATAATAAAGTTATTAACCCCTAATCCGCCTCACTCCCGCCTCAATAACCATATAATAAATAGTATTAACCCCTAATCTGCCCTCCCTAACATCTCCGACACCTAAATTCAAGTATTAACCCCTAATCTGCCGATCGGAGCTCACCGCTACTCTAATAAATTTTTTAACCCCTAAAGCTAATATTAACCCTAACACCCCCCTAAATTAAATATAATTTTATTCTAACGAAATAAATTAACTCTTATTAAATAAATTATTCCTATTTAAATCTAAATACTTACCTGTAAAATAAACCCTAATATAGCTACAATATAAATTATAATTATATTGTAGCTATTTTAGGATTAATATTTATTTTACAGGCAACTTTGTATTTATTTTAACCAGGTACAATAGCTATTAAATAGTTAAGAACTATTTAATAGTTACCTAGTTAAAATAATTACAAAATTACCTGTAAAATAAATCCTAACCTAAGTTACAATTAAACCTAACACTATACTATCATTAAATTAATTAAATAAAATACCTACAATTACCTACAATTAAACCTAACACTACACTATAAATAAATTAATTAAATACAATACCTACAAATAACTACAATTAAATAAACTAACTAAAGTACAAAAAATAAAAAAGAACTAAGTTACAAAAAATAAAAAAATATTTACAAACATTAGAAAAATATTACAACAATTTTAAACTAATTACACCTACTCTAAGCCCCCTAATAAAATAACAAAGCCCCCCAAAATAAAAAAAATGCCCTACCCTATTCTAAATTAAAAAAGTTCAAAGCTCTTTTACCTTACCAGCCCTGAACAGGGCCCTTTGCGGGGCATGCCCCAAGAATTTCAGCTCTTTTGCCTGTAAAAAAACACATACAATACCCCCCCCCAACATTACAACCCACCACCCACATACCCCTAATCTAACCCAAACCCCCCTTAAATAAACCTAACACTAAGCCCCTGAAGATCTTCCAACCTTATCTTCACCATACCAGGTTCACCGATCGGTCCTCGGAAGTCTTGATTCAAGCCCAAGCGGGGGGCTGAAGAGTGACGTCCATCCTCGGGCTGAAGTCTGGATCCAAGCGGCGGCTGAAGAAATCCATCATCGGGCTGAAGTCGGAAGTCCATCATCGGGATGAAGTCTTCTATCAAGCCGCATCTTCAATCTTCTTTCTTCTGGAGCGGAGCGGAGCCATCTTCTTCCAAGCCGACGCGGAACATCCTCTTCAACCGACGCCTACTCGCCGAATGATGGTTCCTTTAAATGACGTCATCCAAGATGGCGTCCCTCGAATTCCGATTGGCTGATAGGATTCTATCAGCCAATCGGAATTAAGGTAGGAATATTCTGATTGGCTGATGGAATCAGCCAATCAGAATCAAGTTCAATCCGATTGGCTGATCCAATCAGCCAATCAGATTGAGCTCGCATTCTATTGGCTGTTCCGATCAGCCAATAGAATGCGAGCTCAATCTGATTGGCTGATTCCATCAGCCAACCAGAATTTTCCTACCTTAATTCCGATTGGCTGATAGAATCCTATCAGCCAATCGGAATTCGACGGACGCCATCTTGGATGACGTCATTTAAAGGAACCGTCATTCGGCGAGTAGTAGAAGAGGATGTTCCGCGTCGGCTGGAAGATGATGGCTCCGGAAGAAAGAAGATTGAAGATGCTGCTTGATAGAAGACTTCATCCCGATGATGGACTTCCGACTTCAGCCCGATGATGGAGTTCTTCAGTCGCCGCTTGGATCCAGACTTCAGCCCGAGGATGGACGTCACTCTTCAGCCCCCCGCTTGGGCTTGGATCAACACTTCCGAGGCTTGGATCAAGACTTCAGAGGACCGATCGGTGAACCTGGTATGGTGAAGATAAGGTAGGAAGATCTTCAGGGGCTTAGTGTTAGGTTTATTTAAGGGGGGTTTGGGTTAGATTAGGGGTAGGTGGGTGGTGGGTTGTAATGTTGGGGGGGTGGGTATTGTATGTGTTTTTTTTACAGGCAAAAGAGCTGAATTCTTTGGGGCATGCCCCGCAAAGGGCCCTGTTCAGGGCTGGTAAGGTAAAAGAGCTTTGAACTTTTTTTAATTTAGAATAGGGTAGGGCATTTTTTATTTTGGGGGGCTTTGTTATTTTATTAGGGGGCTTAGAGTAGGTGTAATTAGTTTAAAATTGTTGTAATATTTTTCTGATGTTTGTAAAAAAAAATTTATTTTTTGTAACTTAGTTCTTTTTTATTTTTTGTACTTTAGTTAGTTTATTTCATTGTATTTATTTGTAGATATTGTATTTAATTAATTTATTGATAGTGTAGTGTTAGGTTTAATTGTAGGTAATTGTAGGTATTTTATTTAATTAATTTATTGATAGTGTAGTGTTAGGTTTAATTGTAACTTAGGTTAGGATTTATTTTACAGGTAATTTTGTAATTATTTTAACTATTTTAGCTATTAAATAGTTCTTAACTATTTAATAGCTATTGTACCTGGTTCAAATAAATACAAAGTTGCCTGTAAAATAAATATAAATCCTAAAATAGCTATAATATAATTATAATTTATATTGTAGCTATATTAGGATTTATTTTACAGGTAAGTATTTAGCTTTAAATAGGAATAATTTATTTAATAAGAGTTAATTAATTTCGTTAGATTTAAATTATATTTAACTTAGGGGGGTGTTAGTGTTAGGGTTAGACTTAGCTTTAGGGGTTAATACATTTATTAGAATAGCGGTGAGCTCCAGTCGGAAGATTAGGGGTTAATGTTTGAAGTTAGGTGTCGGCGATGTTAGGGAGGGCAGATTAGGGGTTAATACTATTTATTATAGGGTTAGTGAGGCGGATTAGGGGTTAATAACTTTATTATAATAGCGGTGCGGTCCGCTCGGCAGATTAGGGGTTAATAAGTGTAGGCAGGTGGAGGAGACGTTGTGGGGGGCAGATTAGGGGTTAATAAATATAATATAGGGGTCGGCGGTGTTAGGGGCAGCAGATTAGGGGTACATAGGGATAATGTAAGTAGCAGCGGTTTACGGAGTGGCAGATTAGGGGTTAATAATAATATGCAGGGGTCAGCGATAGCGGGGGCAGCAGAATAGGGGTTAATAAGTGTAAGGTTAGGGGTGTTTAGACTCGGGGTACATGTTAGAGTGTTAGGTGCAGACGTAGGAAGTGTTTCCCCATAGCAAACAATGGGGCTGCGTTAGGAGCTGAACGCGGCTTTTTTGCAGGTGTTAGGTTTTTTTTCAGCTCAAACAGCCCCATTGTTTTCTATGGGGGAATCGTGCACAAGCACGTTTTTGAAGCTGGCCGCGTCCGTAAGCACCGCTGGTATCGAGAGTTGAAGTTGCGTTAAATATGCTCTACGCTCCTTTTTTGGAGCCTAACGCAGCCATTCTGTGAACTCTCAATACCAGCGGTATTTAAAAAGTGCGGCCAGAAAAAAGCACGCGTAGATAACGCACCCCTTTGGCCACAGAACTCTAAATCTAGGCGTAAGTTTTTTGTGTGGACCATGGTTTAATAAAGGTTTTTTTTATGAAACCTGCCAAGGCTGGAGTACCTTTGTTCAAGATTTGCTGATAGGGGTGGCTGACTTCCTGCTCCTGTTGAAAAAAACTACAAAATCTAGCCAATCAAATCCCCTGATGCGTAAGCAACTTTAAAAAAGAAAAGCCTCTACAACTTTCCAAAGGGAAAAATCATAAAATACAAAAAAAGTGCGCTAAAAAGCAACAGCATCAACCAGAATGAGAGATTAAAATAATGTATTTAAGAACAATATTTAGTAATTCCTTCCTCTATGCAATGTTTTAATAGGAGATGCCTAGATAGACATGAAGCTGTGGTAATACAATTACACTGTACCATTCATACCAAGTTTAATATGGGAACCACCGGTGGTATAAAAATACTAAAAAATTAAAAAGTGGACTCATGTCCAAAACACATAAAAACAAGTGTCCAGATGTCCAGAGAGAGTATCCTCTATTCCAATAGCAGCGGGTAGCTGCAGGTACAGGAGGAAATGTAATATCACGGTGAGTAGTAACTGTGTTACTGTAGTTATATAATGTCCCTTTAATTGGCCCCCAGCAGAGGTGGTAAGATAGAAAACTCCAAAACAAAGCAAATTTCACTAACAGAGCCCAAATCAGGCAAATGCATCAAACAAGGTGTTAAAGTATTCAGCAAATTATTACACATTTTAAAGGTGTGATAATTTGCTGAATACATTAACACCTTTATGTTATGGCAAGATAACAGAAATCTGTTATAATGATAAAATTGTTTATGCCCCTTTAACCTCACCCAGTAACATGATAGCAAACCGCCCTAGGGAAATTAATTCCAAGAAAAGCAACACACCCATAATACTGAAATCTGTGCTTGTGCGGCAAAGCCCGAAGGCGCCACACTAGTAAAAAGGCGGCAGACAGTGTTACAAAGTATCTAGCAATGACCCATTTACTATATAGAGCCAAACATGAATACTGATGGAGTCTTAGCTTTGTTAGTAAGAAATGTATAACAATATCATGTGCTGAATACTTAAATGCAATAATAAAATGCTGTAGTTTGACAGTACGTGTTATATTTGTATCAATTTTTCTTCCTTGCTAACTATGGCCCTGATTCCATTGCTGTTGTTATCTGGTGGTAACAAGTATCTTTATCAAAGTCTATATCGATATTTTATGTTACCCAACGAATTACATAAATTCACGTCTATTAAGCACTACATGACAGCGGTGGTTTCAATCATTTAAACATAAAAAACCACCACTGACATAGTGTTTAACACCTTGTGCCATTTGGTTGTAGGTTCTACATCACACAGTACTTTGCCCCGTGTACTGTAATGATATAGTACCTACATCCAGCACAGAGGCGCATGCTGCAGTTTCAGCTGATTGTGCTCCCTTACTATATTAAGCCAGATTGCCAATCGTTACAGAGAGTGACACTGTCTGTGTTACTCTCTGTAACAAACATCGTTGGTGCCGAGTGAGAGGGAGGCAGGTGGTTCATCCCAGCAGAGGAGGGGGGAGGGGCAGGTTTCCCTACACTAAACAAAATTATTTTAAAGAGAAAGGGAGGGATATGGCCCTACGCTACGGAAAAAGATAGGCGGGAGGGGGGGACCCTACATTGCAGGAAAAAAAGTAATCTTGGAAGGAGGATGAGGGGGTCCCTTAAACTACTGAAAAAAAGTATATAATTAAAAAAAGTATAATTTGTTGCTGGCAATCTATCTGCCAGAAACAAAGATGGTGGGGAGTAGCGGGAGGGGTAGAGAGCTGTTGGGAGGGGGGGTCAGGGAGGTGGGTGTTTGAGGAGGGTTCCCTACACTACAGAAATTTAAAATAAATCAATATAATCCCTACTCTGCATACTGGCAGATTGCCAGTACCTAAAATGTTGGTGACCAGTGGGGGTGGGGGAAGAGAACTGTTTAGGAGGGATCAGGTGGGGATCAATGAGTGGCAGGGTAATCCCTGGACTAGAGAGAACCAGATTAACCTCTTGACTGTTGGGAATTTCAGAAGTTTGATAATATAGTTAGCAGCCTTCTAATTGCCAAAAAACAATGGCAAAGCCATTTCTTTCGTGCTTCAGATAGAGCATGCAATTTTAAGCAACTTTCTAATTTACTCCTATTATCATTTTTTATTCGTTGTCTTGCTATCTTTATTTGAAAAAGAAGGCATCTAAGCTATTTTTTTCGTTCAGGACCCTGGACAGCACTTGTTTATTGGTGAGTGAATTTATCCACCAATCAGCAAGAACAACCCAGGTTGTTCACCAAAAATGGGCCGGCATCTAAACTTACATTCTTGCTTTTCAAATAAAGATACCAAGAGAATGAAGAACATTTGATAATAGGAGTAAATTAGAAAGTTGCTTAAAATTGCATGCTCTATCTGAAAAACGAAAGAAAAAAATTGGGTTCAGTGTCCCTTTAAATAACAAATTAGCGCTTATTGCTCATTAGTCTGTGTAGTCACAATCAAACAAAATAGCAACCACCTGAGCACTTGTCATCACACATAAGCTGCTCTATCAGAGACAAGAAGACACAAAGGCATCCATAGGCAGTCAACATCCACATGCACAGCCAAAGCACCCCAGATATCCACAGGCAGTCAACATCCACATGCACAGACAAAGCACCCCAGACATCCACAGGCTGTCAGCACCCACATGCAGAGACAAAGCACCCCAGACATCCATAGGCAGTCAGCACCCACAATGCACAGGCAAAGCACCCCAGACATCCACAGGCTGTCAGCACCCACATGCACAGACAAATCACCCTAGACATCCATAGGCATTCAGCACCCACATGCACAGGCAAAGCACCCCAGACATCCACAGGCAGTCGGCACCCACATGCACAGATAAAGCACCCTAGAAAACCATAGGCAGTCAGCACCCACATGCACAGACAAAGCACCCCAGACATCCACAGGCAGTCGGCACCCCGCATGCACAAACAAAGCACCCTAGTCATCCACAGGCAGTCAGCACCCCACGTGCACAGACAAAGCACCCCAGAACATCCACAGGCAGTTAGCACCCACATGCACAGACAAATCACCCCAGATATCCACAGGCAGTCAGCACCCACATGCACAGATAAAGCACCCTAGAAAACCATAGGCAGTCAGCACCCACATGCACAGACAAAGCACCCCCAGACATCCACAGGCAGTCGGCACCCGCATTCACAGACAAAGCACCCTAGTCATCCACAGGCAGTCAGCACCCACGTGCACAGACAAAGCACCCTAGACATCCCTAGGCAGTCAGCACCCACATGCACAGACAAAGCACCCTAAACATCCACAGGCAGTCAGCACCCACATGCACAGACAAAGCACCCTAAACATCCACAGGCAGTCAGCACCCAGATGCATAGGACAAAGCACCCCAGATATCCACAGGCAGTCAGCACCCACATGCACAGACAAAGCACCCCAGATATCCACAGGCAGTCAGCACCCACATGCACAGACAAAGCACCCTAGACATCCACAGGCAGTCAGCACCCACATGCACAGACAAAGCACCCCAGATATCCACAGGCAGTCAGCACCCACATGCACAGACAAAGCACCCTAGATATCCATAGGCAGTCAGCACCCACATGCACAGACAAAGCACCCCATAAGCACCCCAGACATCCACAGGCAGTCAGCACCCACATGCACAGACAAAGCACCCCAGATATCCATAGGCAGTCAGCACCCACATGCACAGACAAAGCACCCTAGATATCCACAGGCAGTCGGCACCCCCATATGCACAGACAAAGCACCCCTAGACATCCATAGGCAGTCAGCACCCACATGCACAGACAAAGCACCCTAGACATCCACAGGCAGTCAGCACCCACATGCACAGACAAAGCACCCTAGACATCCACAGGCAGTCAGCACCCCATGCACAGACAAAGCACCCTAGACATCCACAGGCAGACAGCACCCACATGCACAGACAAAGCACCCTAGACATCCACAGGCAGTCAGCAACCCACATGCACAGACAAAGCACCCTAGACATCCACAGGCAGTCAGCACCCACATGCACAGACAAAGCACCCTAGATATCCACAGGCAGTCAGCACCACATGTACAAATCACCCCAGATATCCACAGGCAGCCAGCATCCACATGTACAGACAAAGCACCCCAGAAATCCACAGGCAGTCAGCACCCACATGTACAGAGGCAGTCAGCACCCACATGCACAGACAAAGCACCCCAGACATCCACAGGCAGTCAGCACCCACATGCACAGACAAAGCACCCCAGACATCCATAGGCAGTCAGCACCCACATGTACAGACAAAGCACCCAGACATCCACAGGCAGTCAGCACCCACATGCACAGACAAAGCACCCCAGACATCCATAGGCAGTCAGCACCCACATGTACAGACAAAGCACCCCAGACATCCACAGGCAGTCAGCACCCCACATGCACAGACAAAGCACCCCAGATATCCACAGGCAGTCAGAACCCACATGTACAGACAAAGCACCCTAGACATCGACAGGCAGTCAGCACCCACATGCACAGACAAAGCAACCCAGACATCACAGGCAGTCAGCACCCACATGCACAGACCAAAGCACCCCCAGATATCCACTGGCAGTCAGCACCCACATGCACAGACAAAGCACCCAGGCATCCATAGGCAGTCAGCACCCACATGCACAAAGCACCCCAGACATCCACAGGTAGTCAGCACCCACATGTACAGAAAAAGTACCCCAGATATCCACAGGCAGACAGCACCCACATGCACAGACAAAGCACCCTAGACATCCACAGGCAGTCAGCACCCACATGCACAGACAAAGCACCCCAGATATCCACAGGCAGTCAGCACCCACATGCACAGACAAAGCCCCCCCAGACATCCATAGGCAGTCAGCACCCACATGCACAAGCACCCCAGACATCCACAGGTAGTCAGCACCCCACATGTACAGACAAAGTACCCCCAGATATCCACAGGCAGACAGCACCCACATGCACAGACAAAGCACCCTAGACATCCACAGGCAGTCAGCACCCACATGCACAGACAAAGCACCCCAGATATCCACAGGCAGTCAGCACCCCACACGCACAGACAAAACACCCTAGATATCCACAGGTAGTCAGCACCCACATGCACAGACAAAGCACCCTAGACATCAATAGGCAGTCAGCACTCACATGCACAGGCCAAAGCACCCCAGATATCCACAGGCAGTCAGCACCACATGCACAGACAAGCACCCCAGATATCCACAGGCAGTCAGCACCCACATGCACAGACAAAGCACCCCAGATATCCACAGGCAGTCAGCACCCACATGTACAGACAAAGCACCCTAGACATCGACAGGCAGTCAGCACCCACATGCATAGAAAAAGCACCCCAGACATCCACAGGCAGTCAGCACCCACGTGCACAGACAAAGCACCCTAGACATCCCTAGGCAGTCAGCACCCACATGCACAGACAAAGCACCCTAGACATCCACAGGCAGTCAGCACCCACATGCACAGACAAAGCACCCTAGACATCCACAGGCAGTCAGCACCCACATGCACAGACAAAGCACCCTAGACATCCACAGGCAGACAGCACCCACATGCACAGACAAAGCACCCTAGACATCACAGGCAGTCAGCACCCACATGCACAGACAAAGCACCCTAGACATCCACAGGCAAGTCAGCACCCACATGCACAGACAAAGCACCCTAGATATCCACAGGCAGTCAGCACCCACATGTACAAAGCACCCCCAGATATCCACAGGCAGTCAGCACCCACATGTACAGACAAAGCACCCCAGATATCCTCAGTCAGTCAGCACCCACATTCACAAATCACCCCAGATATCCACAGGCAGCCAGCATCCACATGTACAGACAAAGCACCCCAGATATCCACAGGCAGTCAGCACCCACATGCACAGACAAAGCACCCCAGACATCCACAGGCAGTCAGCACACACATGCACAGACAAAGCACCCCAGACATCCCATAGGCAGTCAGCACCCCACATGTACAGACAAAGCACCCCCAGACATCCACAGGCAGTCAGCACCCACATGCACAGACAAAGCACCCCAGACATCCATAGGCAGTCAGCACCCACATGTACAGACAAAGCACCCCAGACATCACAGGCAGTCAGCACCCACATGCACAGACAAAGCACCCTAGACATCCATAGGCAGTCAGCACCCACATGCACAGACAAGCACCCCCAGATATCCACAGGCAGTCAGAACCCCACATGTACAGACAAAGCACCCTAGACATCGACAGGCAGTCAGCACCCACATGCACAGACAAAGCAACCCCAGACATCCATAGGCAGTCAGCACCCACATGCACAGACAAAGCACCCCAGACATCCACAGGCAGTCAGCACCCCACATGCACAGACAAAGCAACCCAGACATCCATAGGCAGTCAGCACCCACTGCACAGACAAGCACCCCAGAACATCCACAGGCCAGTCAGCACCCACCATGCACAGACAAAGCACCCCAGACATCCACAGGCCAGGTCAGCACCCACATGCACAGACAAAGCACCCTAGATATCCACAGGCAGTCAGCACCCACATGTACAAAGCACCCCCAGATATCCACAGGCAATCAGCACCACATGTACAGACAAAGCACCCCCAGATACTCCACAGGCAGTCGGCACCCACATGCACAGACAAAGCACCCAAGGTATCCATAGGCAGTCAGCACCCACATGCCACAGACAAAACACCCCAGGCATCCACAGGCAGTCAGCACCCCACATGCACAGACAAAGCACCCCAGATATCCACAGGCAGTCAGCACCCCACATGCACAGACAAAGCACCCCAGGCATCCATAGGCAGTCAGCACCCACATGCACAAAGCACCACAGACATCCACAGGTAGCTCAGCACCCACAATGTACAGACCAAAGCACCCCAGACATCCACAGGCAGTCAGCACCCACATGCACAGACAAAGAACCCAAGATAATCCATAGGCAGTCAGCACCCACATGCACAGACAAAGCACCCCAGACATCCATAGGCAGTCAGCACCACATGCACAGACAAAGCACCCCAGATATCCACAGGCAGTCAGCACCCCACATGCACAAACAAAGCACCCCAAACATCCATAGGCAGTCAGCACCGACATGCACAGAAAAAGCACCACACCCCAGATATCTACGGGCAGTTAGCACCCACATGCACAAAGCACCCCCAGATATCCAAAGGCAGTCAGAACCCACATGTACAGACAAAGCACCCACTAGACATCGACAGGCGGTCAGCCACCCACATGCACAGACAAAGCACCCAGATATCCACAGGCAGTCAGCACCCACATGCACAGGCAACGCACCCATAGACATCCACAGGCCAGTCAGCACCCACATGCATAGACAAAGCACCCCCAGACATTCATAGGCAGTCAGCACCCCACATGCACAGACAAAGCACCCCAGATATCCACAGGCAGTCAGCACCCACATGCACAGGCAACGCACCCTAGACATCCACAGGCAGTCAGCACCCACATGCACAGACAAAGCACCCCAGATTAGGCAGTCAGCACCCACATGCACAGACAAAGCACCCTAGACATCAATAGGCAGTCAGAACTCACATGCACAGACAAAGCACCCCAGATATCCACAGGCAGTCAGAACCCACATGCACAGACAAAGCACCCCAGAAATCCACAGGCAGTCAGAACCCCACATGTACAGGACCAAAGCACCCTAGACATCGACAGGCAGTCAGCAACCCACATGCATAGACAAAGCACCCCAGACATCCACAGGCAGTCAGCACCCACATGCACAGACAAAGCACCCCAGACATCCACAGCCCAGTCAGCACCCACATGCACGACAAAGTATCCCAGATATCCACAGGCAGTTAGCACCCACATTGACAAAGCACCCCAGATATCCACAGGCAGTCAGCACCCACACGCACAGACAAAACACCCTAGATATCCACAGGTAGTCAGCACCCACATGCACAGACAAAGCACCCTAGACATCAATAAGCAGTCAGCACTCACATGCACAGGCAAAGCACCCCAGATATCCACAGGCAAGTCAGCACCCACATGCACAGACAAAGCACCCCAGATATCCACAGGCAGTCAGCACCCCACATGCACAGACAAAGCACCCCCAGATATCCACAGGCAGTCAGCACCCACATGTACAGACAAAGCACCCTAGACATCGACAGGCAGTCAGCACCCACATGCATAGAAAAAGCACCCCAGACATCCACAGGCAGTCAGCACCCACATGCACAGACACAGCACCCCAGACATCCACAGGCAGTCAGCACCCCACATGCACAGACAAAGCACCCTAGACATCCACAGCCAGTCAGCACCCACATGCACAGACAAAGTATCCCAGATATCCACAGGCAGTTAGCACCCACATGCACAAAGCACCCCAGATATCCACACGCAGTCAAGCACCCACACGCACAGACAAACACTCTAGATATCCACAGGTAGTCAGCACCCACTATGCACAGACAAAGCACCCTAGACATCCACAGGCAGTCAGCACCCACATGCACAGACAAGCACCCCAGACATCCACAGGCAGTCAGCACCCCACATGCACAAAGCACCCCAGATATTCATAGGCAGTCTGCACCCACATGCACAGACAAATCACCCTAGACATCAATAGGCAGTCAGCACACACATGCACAGGCAAAGCACCCCAGATATCCACAGGCAGTCAGCACCCACATGCACAGACAAAGCACCCTAGACATCCACAGGCAGTCAGCACCCACATGCACAGACAAAGCACCCTAGACATCCACAGGCAGTCAGCACCCACATGCACAGACAAAGCACCCTAGACATCCATAAGCAGTCAGCACCCACATGCACAGACAAAGCACCCCAGATATCCACAGGCAGTCAGCACCCACATGCACAGACAAAGCACCCCCAAATATCCACAGCCAGTCAGCACCCAATGCACAGACAAAGCACCCAAGATAATCCACAGGCAGTCAGCACCCACATGCACAGACACAGCACCCTAGACATCCACCAGGCAGTCAGCACCCACATGCACAGACAAAGCACACTAGAACATCAATAGGCAGTCAAGCACTCCTCATGCACAGACAAAGCACCCCAGATAGCCTCAGGCAGTCAGCACGTCATGCACAGACAAAGCACCCCAAATATCCACAGCCAGTCAGCACCCACATGCACAGGCAGTCAGCACCCACATGCACAGACAAAGCACCCAAGACATCCACAGGCAGTCAGCACCCACATGCACAGACAAAGCACCCCAGATATCCACAGGCAGTCAGCACCCCACATGCACAGACAAAGCACCCTAGAACATCCCACAGGCAGTCAGCACCCACCTGCACTGACAAAAGCACCCCAGATATCAACAGGCAGTCAGACCCACATGTACAGACAAAACCACCCAGGCATCCACAGGCAGTCAGCACCCACATGTACAGGACAAAACACCCCAGGCATCCACAGGCACGTCAGCACCCACATGCACAGACAAAACCACCAGGCATCCACAGGCAGTCAGCACCCACATGCACAGGACAAAACACCCCCAGGCATCCACAGGCAGTCAGCACCCACATGCACAGACAAAACACCCCCAGGCATCCACAGGCAGTCAGCACCCACATGTACAGACAAAACACCCCAGGCATCCACAGGCAAGTCAGCACCCACATGCACAGACAAAACACCCCAGGCCTCCACAGGCAGTCAGCACCCCACATGCACAGACAAAGCACCCCAGATATCCACAGGCAGTCAGCACCCACATGCACAGACAAAACACCCCAGGCATCCACAGGCATTCAGCACTCACATGCACAGACAAAACACCCCAGGCATCCACAGGCAGTCAGCACTCACATGCACAGACACAGCACCCCCCCAGACATCCACAGGCAGTCAGCACCCACATGTACAAGACAAAGCACCCTAGACATCCACAGGCAGTCAGCACCCCACATGCACAGACAAAGCACCCCAGACATCCCACAGGCAGTCAGCACCCACATGCACAGACAAAGCACCCCAGATAATCCAACAGGCAGTCGGCACCCACATGCACAGACACAGCACCCCAGACATCCACAGGGCAGTCAGCACCCACATGTACAGACAAAGCACCCTAGACATCCACAGGCAGGTCAGCACCCACATGCACAGACAAAGCACCCCAGACATCCACAGGCGAGTCAGCACCCACATGCACAGACAAAGCACCCCAGATATCCACAGGCAGTCAGCACCCACATGCACAGACAAAGCACCCTAGACATCCATAGGCAGTCAGCACCCACATGTACAGACAAAGCACCCCAGACATCAATAGGCAGTCAGCACCCACATGCACAGACAAAGTACCCTAGACATCCATAGGCAGTCAGCACCCACATGCACAGACAAAGCACCCCAGACATCAATAGGCAGTCAGCACCCACATGCACAGACAAAGTACCCTAGACATCCATAGGCAGTCAGCACTCACATGCACAGACAAAAACACCCCAGACAGTCACAATCACACAAAGCAGGCAACCCATCAAGAGGAGTTACTCACAGACACAACAAGGCAGTGAGAGGCAGGGCTTTATTATGCACAGATAATAACGCTAGTCACTGGGTTGTGGCAACCAGCCCCGACTCACAACTGTCCCTGGCCCACTGTTCAAATACCCTGTATGCCCTATGGCCACTTGGGGCCTAAGGGAGGGGAAAACAGGCAGAGAGAGTAGGACAGTCACCACAGCTGTAGGCATCATACTGCACCTGCACTGCTCCTTCACTCTCTCACATATGAAGCCTTCAAAAATTTTGAAGACCCAACCCCTCCCACAGTCTACCGGTGGTTCATGGGAGATAAAATTTGGGATAGGGGGAAGTTGATTCTGCTGTTCCTTCAGCTGCTGGGCCAGTGCAGTGTTCTTTAATACTTATTGTCAGTGCAAATGTATTTCCTCCTCCTAGTAAAGCTCCTTGCAGACTCCAGCAATCCCTTTTGTTTACAGATGATGGTTAAAGGGACACTGAACCCAATTTTTTTTCTTTCATGATTCAGATATAGCATGCCAATATTAAGCAACTTTCTAATTTACTTCTATTATCCAATTTTAATTCGTTCTCTTGCTATCTTTATTTGAAAAAGAAGGCATCTCAGCTAAGGAGCCAGAAAATGTTTGATTCAGGACCATGGACAGCACTTGTTTATAGGTGCTGACCAATCAGCAAGGACAACCCAGGTTGTTCACCAAAAATGGGCCGGCATCTAAACTTACATTCTTGTTTTTCAAATAAACATACCAAGAGAATGAAGAAAATTTGATTATAGGAGTAAAATAGAAAGTTGCTTAAAAATGCATGCTCTATGTGAATCACGAAAGAAAATTTTTGAGTACAATGTCCCTTTAAAGGAACAGTAAATACCGTGTAATTACAAGAGATTTCTGTTGTGTTGCTATATAATAACAGATCAGCCATGTCTTAAACATCTTTTTTACCGCAATTATGCCTAGATTACAAGTCTTGCGTTAGGGTTAAAAAGCAGCGTTAAGGGGTCCTAACACTGCTTTTTAAAGCCCGCTGGTATTACGAGTCTGGCAGGTACAGGGGTACCGCTCACTTTTTTTCCGCGATTTTAGCATACCACAAATCCCCTTAGTCAATTGCATATACTATCTTTTTAATGGGATTTGCCTAACGCCGGTATTACGATCGCTGGAAAAAGTGAGTGGTACACCCTCTACCTCCAAGACTCCTACCGCATTTAAAAGTCAGTAGTTAAGAGTTTTATGAGCTAACGCCGAAACATAAAGCTCTTAACTAAAGTGCTAAAAAGTACACTAACACCCATAAACTACCTATTAACCCCTAAACCGAGGCCCCCCCCCATATCGCAAACACTATAATAAAATTATTTAACTCTTAATCTGCCGAACGGACATCGCCGCCACTTTAATAAAGGTATTAACCCCCTAAAACCGCCGCACTCCCGCCTCGCAAACACTAGTTAAATATTATTAACCCCTAATCTGCCGTCCCTAACATTGCCGCCACCTACCTACATTTATTTACCCCTAATCTGCCGCCCCCAACGTCGCCGCCACTATACTAAATTTATTAACCCCTAAACCTAAGTCTAACCCTAACCCCCCTAACTTAAATATAATTTAAATAAAACGAAATAAACTAACTACAATTAAATAAATTATTCCTATTTAAAACGAAATACTTACCGATAAAATAAACCCCTAAGATAGCTACAATATAATTAATAATTACATTATAGCCATCTTAGGGTTTATTTTTATTTTACAGGCAACTTTGTATTTATTTTAACTAGGTACAATAGTTATTAAATAGTTATTAACTATTTAATAACTACCTAGTTAAAATAAAGACACATTTACCTGTAAAATAAATCCTAACCTAAGTTACAATTACACCTAACACCACACTATAATTAAATTAATTCCCTAAACTACCTACAATTAAATACAATTAAATTAAAGAAACTAAAGTACGAAAAACAACAAACACTAAATTACAGAAAATAAAAAAAGAATTACAATTTTTTTTAAACTAATTATACTTAATCTAATCCCCCTAATAAAATAACAAAGCCCCCCAAAATAATAAAATTCCCTACCCTACACTAAATTACAAATAGCCCTTAAAAGGACCTTTTGCGGGGCATTGCCCCAAAGTAATCAGCTTTTTTACCTGTAAAAAAATACAATACCCCCCAACATTAAAACCACCACCCACACACCCAACCCTACTCTAAAACCCACTCAATCCCCCCTTAATAAAACCTAACACTATCCCCTGAAGATCACCCTACCTTGAGACGTCTTCACCCAGCTGGGCACAGAAGTGGACCTCCAGAGGGGCAGAAGTCTTCATCCGATCCGGCAAGAAGAGGACATCCCAGACCGGCAGAAGTCTTCATCCAGGCGGCATCTTCTATCTTCTTCCATCCGGAGTGGAGCGGGTCCATCTTGAAGACATTCGACGCGGAGCATCCTCTTTCATCCGACGGCGACGGAAGAATGAAGGTTCCTTTAACTGACGTCATTCAAGATGGCGTCCCTTCAATTCCGATTGGCTGATAGAATCCTATCAGCCAATCAGAATTAAGGTAGGAAAAATCCTATTGGCTGATGCAATCAGCCAATAGAATTGAAGTTCAATCCTATTGACTGATCCAATCAGCCAATAGGATTGAGCTTGCATTCTATTGGCTGTTCCAATCAGCCAATAGAATGCGAGCTCAATTCTATTGGCTGTTTGCATCAGCCAATAGGATTTTTCCTTCCTTAATTCCGATTGGCTGATAGGATTCTATCAGCCAATCGGAATGAAGGGACGCCATATTGGATGATGTCACTTTAAAGGAACCTTCATTCTTCAGTCGCCGTCGGATGGAAGAGGATGCTCCGTGTCGGATGCCTTCAAGATGGACCCGCTCCACTCCAGATGGAAGAAGATAGAAGATGCCGCCTGGATGAAGATTTCTGCCGGTCTGGATGTCCTCTTCTGGCCGGATCGGATGAAGACTTCTGCCCCTCTGGAGGTCCACTTGTGCCCGGCTGGGTGAAAACGTCTCAAGATAGGGTGATCTTCAAGGGGATTAGTGTTAGGTTTTATAAAGGGGGGATTGGGTGGGTTTTAAAGTAGGGTTGGGTGTGTGGGTGGTGGGTTTTAATGTTGGGGGGTATTGTATTTTTTT
Source organism: Bombina bombina (assembly GCF_027579735.1). Classification (NCBI taxonomy): domain Eukaryota; kingdom Metazoa; phylum Chordata; class Amphibia; order Anura; family Bombinatoridae; genus Bombina; species Bombina bombina. The sequence continues at coordinate 44,367,749 of NC_069501.1, forward strand.
TTTACAGGTAAAAGAGCTGATTACTTTGGGGCAATGCCCCGCAAAAGGCCCTTTTAAGGGCTATTTGTAATTTAGTATAGGGTAGGGATTTTTTTTATTTTGGGGGTGCTTTTTTATTTTATTAGGGGGATTAGATTAGGTGTAATTAGTTTAAAATATCTGTAATTTATTTTTTATTTTCTGTAATTTAGTGTTTGTTGTTTTTCGTAATTTAGTTTATTTAATTTAATTGTAATTAATTGTAGGTATTTTATGTAATTAATTTAATGATAGTGTAGTGTTAGGTGTAATTATAACTTAGGTTAGGGTTTATTTTACAGTTAAATTTGTACTTATTTTAGCTTGGTAGTTATTAAATAGTTAATAACTATTTAATAACTATTGTACCTAGTTAAAATAAATACAAAGTTGCCTGTAAAATATATATAAACCCTAAGCTAGATACAATGTAACTATTAGTTATATTGTAGCTATCTTATAGTGATTATTGTAGTTTATCTAATAGTGATTACTGGGTTACCTCCACACTTGATAAAGACAGTTGCGGTATTCATATAGTAACTACAGGCCACCGCGTTGCGCAGTCAACTGGAAAACGGACAGAGAAGTTTATAAGACTCCAGGCAGTGGGCTACACACCATCTAACCCCTGTACCTGTTACCTTAGTACACTGCTCAGGGCCATAACTATATAACACCTTTGAGCTATGAAATAACAACAGGCCCTGTTGCTCACTCTCAAGCCACGTGGTATATTGACTGTGTATGGAACTTGCCGCACATAAGCAGTAATTTAAATTAAGTGGCACTCTGTCAGGGTACATGAAAGTGGACAAATATTTCCATAGACCCTCCCCCCACCAAAGATATCATGAGCCAAAGGGCTAAAGCAGATAAAAAGCAGCAAAAGCACACTGTGGAGATGCATGGTGAAACTCAAACTCCTGCAAAAGGCTTAGAGTCTCCAACGCAAGATCACAAATCTCTGTTACAGGAGCTTAAATCTTTCTTTCTTCCAAAGATGGACTCTTTGCAATCTGGGGTGGACACCCTTACAAGCGAGGTCCGGCAGTTTTCCTCGCGAATAAATGCAGCTAAATCTCGTATTTCAGATGTCGAGGATAGGCAGGCCAGCTCAGAGACAACACTTAAACAACTAACAAAACAAAATCAACTTCTTCGAGAGCGGGTCGATGACCTTGAGAACAGGAGTAGACGCAATTATTTGCGCATAGTGGGGGTCCCTGAGTCGGTGAAGGGGAAAGACCTCTTGGAGTTTGCCGCCCTCACATTCCCCAAGTTACTGGGAATACCCACTGACATCCTTCCCATAGATGTGGAAAGAGCCCACAGGATAGGGCCAGAGAGAACTCTTGAACATGCAAGTCAAAAACCTAGACAGGTCATATTGTAGATTCTACGAGCATACAGATCTCACAAAGAAGTTTTCTATGAGCGATCAAAATTACTGCTGTTTCAGGACTTCTCCATGGAGGTCACGAAACAAAGAAAGGAGTTCGCCCCCCTGTGTTCTCAACTACATGAACAGGGTCGCCAGGTGGCTCTGCTTTACCCTGCTAAGCTGCGCCTTCAGACACCGCATGGCACAACATTTTTCCACTCTCCTCAGGCCATCTGGCAACTGAGAATCATCATCCACCCACCTGATTAGCTGCATATTTGTCCTTAGAAATTCTAAGACTATCTCTCTGGACTATGCTAAAATACATGGAGATGTCAATTCTTTTTATTCTGGCCAAGAAGTTGGCCGAGGACTGGCTCCTGAAAGAACTTACTCGACTGGGTTGGAGCAAACTCTTAAGAAAGTTGGTAATACTTGTAGGCCTTTGGGCTCTGGTTTGTTTATATGTTTCTCTTTTTCTCCCCCATTTATATTTTATATCACAGAGTTACTACTGTTGGAAAGTATGAATATTCACAGTACTGTCTTGCTGTAATGTTGTGGGGTGGGGGGGGGGGACAGGGAAGCTTGTATGCCTTTTTTTTCAGGTCTGTTTGGGACGAAGTCTCGGGTAATGGTACACTCACTACCTCAGGAAGCGGTTTTGTCCCACTGTTTGATTTGTTTTGTTTTAGTGTAATGTTTCTTGGGGTGTATTCGTGGTTATGTTATAATGTGGGGGGGGGGGTGGAGGGGTCAAGGTGATTTAAACTTTTTCCTTTACAGGTATGTTGGGAGTAGTGCCCCTAATAATAGTGTAACCCTCATGTCAGGAAGAAGGCTTTTCAAATGCATGATTGGTATTGTCTTGAAGCGCTATTCCAAATGGTATTGGCACTGTTATTTTTTTTTTTTTTTCTCCCACCCCCTCTCCTCTTCCCTTTGATCGCTGGCTCTGCCTCCAATTTTATATCCCCAATAACTTAGTTTTATATGCCTATTAAAATTATAACTTGGGGGGGGCGGAGCCAACTGCCAAGCAGAACAGTCGCACCGGAGGGGAGCTCCACATATTTTAATGACTATAACTACATTTTTCGTAACCTACTAATTTAAAAGTGCTTCAATATTGCCTAGATGTGTTGGTCAGCCATCTTTAGAAGTCTTGAGAGCTATTTTGGGTTCCAGGACTAATCAGGCAGAGTTGTGCTTAAGGCCTGAGGTGCCAAGCCCAAAACATATGGACAAGATACTATATCTGTAACTGCACAATGTTTTTTGCCTAATCTAAGCTGAATGTGGCATTGCTATTGCACAGGAGAAGCTGACCTAAATCACTAGGAGATCTGGACGACTACCCGGAGTTTAAGTCGCAGTACTGATGTAGCGAGGTTCTTACAACGGATAAGCAACAACGCCATCTTGACTCCAGCTTAGGCGGCCTTAACTCTGCTATGGACGTCTCCACACAATAACGGAACAAAGCCTCACCAAAATACAGAAATAACCAGAGTGCACTGCTTACCGGTTTTCTCCCTTGGAACATGGAGGTGGAGATTAATACTGTCCAGAGACTACTGCTGGAGCTAGATCGAAAGCTCGATGCCGGTTTTTGCAGACATCAGGGCTATAATTAGAGGTGCGCACATAGCGCAGGTCATCCCTGCAACCGAGACATCCTTTGAACCCCAAGGACCAAAAAGAAGATCCTCAACACCCGACACTAAGGGGAGTACATCAGTTTGCCACATATCCTCTCCTTTTGACCCAGCTATGATGGATATGTTTATCTACTAGCAGGAGATCGCTGTCATTGCGGCACCAGTAGTTGGGAACACTCACGTTATGAAGCCGTATAATCTCTGCTTTGCCGGTCCCTCAAAGCCCATTAAGACTGTGCAGCTACCAGGAGATTTCTCAGTCCTTGATGTGCAGACCTACGAGTTTACTGTTTACCGCTATGCTCAGGCAGATGTCAGAACTGGTGTAGGGTAAAGAAAACACTCACCTATTCCCCCTACGTTAGAGAACTCTTGCCTCTATACCTCTGGACTAAAGTCTGAGTCAAAGTCCTGTTTATGTTTGATTTACTCTTGCAGCAATC